>NC_092341.1:108435000-108635000 GCF_046630445.1 Rutidosis leptorrhynchoides
GTATGTTTTCTAAAATGGTCATCTAGACGTCGTTCTTTCGACTGAAATGACTACCTTTACAAAAACAACTTGTAACTTATTTTTCCGACTATAAACCTATACTTTTTCTGTTTAGATTCATAAAATAGAGTTCAATATGAAACCATAGCAATTTGATTCACTCAAAACGGATTTAAAATGAAGAAGTTATGGGTAAAACAAGATTGGATAATTTTTCTCATTTTAGCTACGTGAAAATTGGTAACAAATCTATTCCAACCATAACTTAATCAACTTGTATTGTATATTATGTAATCTTGAGATACCATAGACACGTATACAATGTTTTGACCTATCATGTCGACACATCTATATATATTTCGGAACAACCATAGACACTCTATATGTGAATGTTGGAGTTAGCTATACAGGGTTGAGGTTGATTCCAAAATATATATAGTTTGAGTTGTGATCAATACTGAGATACGTATACACTGGGTCGTGGATTGATTCAAGATAATATTTATCGATTTATTTCTGTACATCTAACTGTGGACAACTAGTTGTAGGTTACTAACGAGGACAGCTGACTTAATAAACTTAAAACATCAAAATATATTAAAAGTGTTGTAAATATATTTTGAACATACTTTGATATATATGTATATATTGTTATAGGTTCGTGAATCAACCAGTGGCCAAGTCTTACTTCCCGATGAAGTAAAAATCTGTGAAAGTGAGTTATAGTCCCACTTTTAAAATCTAATATTTTTGGGATGAGAATACATGCAGGTTTTATAAATGATTTACAAAATAGACACAAGTACGTGAAACTACATTCTATGGTTGAATTATCGAAATCGAATATGCCCCTTTTTATTAAGTCTGGTAATCTAAGAATTAGGGAACAGACACCCTAATTGACGCGAATCCTAAAGATAGATCTATTGGGCCTAACAAACCCCATCCAAAGTACCGGATGCTTTAGTACTTCGAAATTTATATCATATCCGAAGGGTGTCCCGGAATGATGGGGATATTCTTATATATGCATCTTGTTAATGTCGGTTACCAGGTGTTCACCATATGAATGACTTTTATCTCTATGTATGGGATGTGTATTGAAATATGAAATCTTGTGGTCTATTATTATGATTTGATATATATAGGTTAAACCTATAACTCACCAACATTTTTGTTGACGTTTTAAGCATGTTTATTCTCAGGTGATTATTAAGAGCTTCCGCTGTCACATACTTAAATAAGGACGAGATTTGGAGTCCATGCTTGTATGATATTGTGTAAAAACTGCATTCACGAAACTTATTTTGTTGTAACATATTTGTATTGTAAACCATTATGTAATGGTCGTGTGTAAACAGGATATTTTAGATTATCATTATTTGATAATCTACGTAAAGCTTTTTAAACCTTTATTGATGAAATAAAGGTTATGGTTTGTTTTAAAATGAATGCAGTCTTTAAAAAACGTCTCATATAGAGGTCAAAACCTCGCAACGAAATCAATTAATATGGAACGTTTTTAATCAATAAGAACGGGACATTTCAGTTGGTATCCTAGCGTTGGTCTTAGAGAACCAGAATTTTGCATTAGTGTGTCTTATCGAGTTTGTTAGGATGCATTAGTGAGTCTGGACTTCGACCGTGTTTACTTGAAAAATGATTGCTTAACAAATTTTGTTGGAAACTATATATTTTTAACATGTGAATATTATGTGATATATTAATCTCTTAACGCGTTTGATATTATGTGATAGATGTCTACCTCTAGAACAAGTCCCATTGACTCACCTAATAATAATGAAGAGTCAAATGTAAATTGGAATGATTCGTGGACTGATTCACAAGTTCCCGAAGAGGAACCGGAAGAAGAGTCGGAACCGGAAGAAGAATCGGAACCGGAAGAAGAATCGGAACCGGATGAAGAAATAGAACCTGTGGGGGAAATAATAAAACGGTTAAGTAAAAGAAAATCCTCAACCAACCGACCAAGGTTAATTATGGTCAATGGTGTTTCCGCCAAGGAAGCAAAATATTGGGAGGATTACCAATTCTCCGATGAATCGGATTCCGACGAGAATTCCGATGATGTTATAGAAATTACCCCAACTGAATTTAAAAAGGCAAAAGAAAATAATAAGGGAAAGGGCATAAAAATAGAGAAATCTAATTCCAACCTCGATGAACTTTATATGTATCGTCAACCCCCGAAGTCCTTAAGTTGTAACAATGACCCGGGAACCTCTAAACCACCAGGTTTTTGTAAACCAATGTGGAAAACGACGGCCCGTATTAGGGGAACATCATATATCCCTAGAAACTTTGCAAAACGAACCAAAACTGAAGAAGAAGAAACAAGCGAGTCGGAATAAGATAGTTGTATTCGTGTGGTGTAATATATGTAATATAGTGTGCTTATGCTTTATGACATATGTAAAAATTGCTTGTATTAATAAGTATTTTTTTTTATGAATATAACTCTTGTCTATTTTACAGTATAAAAACACAAAATGGATAGACAACCCAATATTTTAAGAGACCTACCCGGAGACATGATTGATGAAATCTTGTCTAGAGTCGGTCAGAATTCTTCGGCACAACTATTTAAGGCGAGATCAGTTTGTAAGATATTCGAAGAACGTTCCAAGAATGCCTTGGTTTATAAAAGGCTTTCGTTCGAAATATGGGGGATATCACATTGGGAAATCCATAAGTTACGATGTGTTTACTTTTACGCATATATTGCGGGGAACCCAAATGCTATTTTACGCAATGGGTTAAGAAATTATTTTGACTCAATATATCCGAATATTGGACTTCGTGATTTAGAAAAAGCGGCTAACATGCAACATAAAGAAGCATGTTATGCTTACGGATTAGTAATGTTCGCTTCTCACCAAAGTGAGAACAAGAACATCGGGCTACAACTATTAAACAAAATGTTCCCACAAGTGACGGAGTCGGTAATTGGGGTAAGAAATGAGGTTTTTAGATTGTTACGGGACTGTTGGACATTACGTAACCCTCGTCCCTTTGACGACGTTACAACATGCTGTCTTATCAACGGCCATAACAGTTATGTTCCACAAGACCAAGGATGGGAGGTAATCCTAGTAAAACCAGAATGCATGACTTGTTTCTGGACGTATGAATTACGTGTCTTTATTGCCTTTGCTGAACGACTTGTGTACTAGCTAGAATTATCTTCACAACCATCTTGTATCAAATTTATTGTGTGCTATATTTCATGCTATATGTAAAATAAGCGGTATTGTAAGTTTGTAAAATATTGTGTAAAAGTTTGAACGCGAAATATTATTATAATCAGTTTTTCATATAGAATTGTAGTAGTTGAATTGTATATTAGCTACTAAGTATGAACTTAACGGGTAGGTACTATCCGAATTTAAACTTATAAAACACTAATATGAAGAAAAAGCTTTTATAAATGAGTTCATATTATGCTACGAAATACTATTAACTACTCTTAATATTCTGTATGATTAACTTGTTCCATTTGACTATTTTGAAGGAAATGGCTCCGACTACTCGACACACCGTGAATATGAATGAAGAGGAATTCCGTACTTTTCTAGCTTCAAACATAGCCGCAGTACAGGCTGCGCTACATACCAACAATAACCTTGGATCTAGCAGTACAGGAAATCGTGTAGGATGCACCTACAAAGAATTCACTGCCTGCAAACCTTTGGAATTTGATGGAACCGAAGGACCGATCGGATTGAAACGGTGGACCGAGAAGGTCGAATCGGTGTTTGCCATAAGTAAGTGTACTGAAGAGGACAAAGTGAAGTACGCTACGCATACCTTCACAGGTTCTGCGTTAACATGGTGGAATACCTATCTAGAGCAAGTAGGACAAGACGATGCGTACGCACTACCGTGGTCAGCATTCAAGCACTTGATGAACGAGAAGTACCGTCCCAGAACCGAGGTCAATAAGCTCAAGACAGAACTTAGAGGGTTACGAACCCAAGGATTTGATATTACCACGTACGAAAGACGATTCACAGAATTGTGCCTATTGTGTCCGGGAGCATTCGAAGACGAGGAAGAGAAGATCGACGCGTTTGTGAAAGGATTACCGGAAAGAATCCAAGAAGATATAAGTTCACACGAGCCCGCCTCCATACAACAGGCATGTAGAATGGCTCACAAACTAGTGAACCAGATTGAAGAAAGAATTAAAGAACAGACTGCTGAAGAGGCCAATGTGAAGCAAGTCAAAAGAAAGTGGGAGGAAAACGGTGATAAGAATCACCAATACAACAACAACAGCAATTACAACAATAATCGCAACAATTATCCCAACAATCGCAACATCAATCGCAACTACAACAAACGGCCCAACAACAACAACAACAACAACAACAACAACAGCAACTACAACAATCATCCCAACAACAATAATAACCGCAACAACAACAACAATCAGAAGCAGCTATGCCAAAGGTGTGAAAAGTATCACTCGGGGTTCTGCACCAAATTTTGCAACAAGTGTAAAAGAAATGGTCATAGCGCGGAGAAGTGTGAGGTCTACGGACCAGGGGTTAATAGAACGAAAGTAACAAATGGTGTCGGAACGAGTAATGGCGGAGCAAGTAGTGTCGGAGCAAGTTATGCCAATGTAGTTTGTTATAAATGTGGAAAACCGGGCCACATTATTAGAAATTGCCCGAACCAGGAGAACACGAATGGACAAGGCCGCGGAAGAGTTTTCAATATTAATGCGGCAGAGGCACAGGAAGACCCGGAGCTTGTTACGTGTACGTTTCTTATTGACAATAAATCTGCTTACGTTTTATTTGATTCGGGTGCGGATAGAAGCTATATGAGTAGAGATTTTTGTGCTAAATTAAGTTGTCCATTGACGCCTTTGGATAGTAAATTTTTACTCGAATTAGTAAATGGTAAATTAATTTCAGCAGATAATATATGTCGGAATCGAGAAATTAAACTGGTTAGCGAAACATTTAAGATTGATTTGATACCAGTAGAGTTAGGGAGTTTTGATGTGATAATCGGTATGGACTGGTTGAAAGAAGTGAAAGCAGAGATCGTTTGTTACAAAAATGCAATTCGCATTATACGAGAAAAAGGAAAACCCTTAATGGTGTATGGAGAAAAGGGCAACACGAAGCTACATCTTATTAGTAATTTGAAGGCACAAAAACTAATAAGAAAAGGTTGCTATGCTGTTCTAGCACACGTCGAGAAAGTACAAACTGAAGAAAAGAGCATCAATGATGTTCCCATTGCAAAAGAATTTCCCGATGTATTTCCGAAAGAATTACCGGGATTACCCCCACATCGATCCGTTGAATTTCAAATAGATCTTGTACCAGGAGCTGCACCAATAGCTCGTGCTCCTTACAGACTCGCACCCAGCGAGATGAAAGAACTGCAAAGCCAATTACAAGAAATTTTAGAGCGTGGTTTCATTCGACCAAGCACATCACCGTGGGGAGCTCCTGTTTTGTTTGTCAAGAAGAAAAATGGTACATTCAGGTTGTGTATCGACTACCGAGAGTTGAACAAACTTACCATCAAGAACCGCTACCCACTACCGAGAATCGACGACTTATTTGATCAACTACAAGGCTCGTCTATTTATTCAAAGATTGACTTACGTTCCGGGTATCATCAAATGCGGGTGAAAGAAGATGATATTCCAAAGACTTCTTTCAGAACACGTTACGGTCATTACGAGTTTATGGTCATGCCGTTTGGTTTAACTAATGCACCAGCTGTGTTCATGGACCTTATGAACCGAGTGTGTGCACCATACCTTGACAAGTTTGTCATTATTTTCATTGATGACATACTTATTTACTCAAAGAATGACCAAGAACACGGTGAACATTTGAGAAAGGTGTTAGAAGTATTGAGGAAGGAAGAATTGTACGCTAAGTTTTCAAAGTGTGCATTTTGGTTGGAAGAAGTTCAATTCCTCGGTCACATAGTGAACAAAGAAGGTATTAAGGTGGATCCGGCAAAGATAGAAACTGTTGAAAAGTGGGAAACCCCGAAAACTCCGAAACACATACGCCAGTTTTTAGGACTAGCTGGTTACTACAGAAGGTTCATCCAAGACTTTTCCAGAATAGAAAAACCCTTGACTGCATTAACGCATAAAGGGAAGAAATTTGAATGGAATGATGAACAAGAGAAAGCGTTTCAGTTATTGAAGAAAAAGCTAACTACGGCACCTATATTGTCATTGCCTGAAGGGAATGATGATTTTGTGATTTATTGTGACGCATCAAAGCAAGGTCTCGGTTGTGTATTAATGCAACGAACGAAGGTGATTGCTTATGCGTCTAGACAATTGAAGATTCACGAACAAAATTATACGACGCATGATTTGGAATTAGGCGCAGTTGTTTTTGCATTAAAGACTTGGAGGCACTACTTATATGGGGTCAAAAGTATTATATATACCGACCACAAAAGTCTTCAACACATATTTAATCAGAAACAACTGAATATGAGGCAGCGTAGGTGGATTGAATTATTGAATGATTACGACTTTGAGATTCGTTACCACCCGGGGAAGGCAAATGTGGTAGCCGATGCCTTGAGCAGGAAGGACAGAGAACCCATTCGAGTAAAATCTATGAATATAATGATTCATAATAACCTTACTACTCAAATAAAGGAGGCGCAACAAGGAGTTTTAAAAAAGGGAAATTTAAAGGATGAAATACCCAAAGGATCGGAGAAGCATCTTAATATTCGGGAAGACGGAACCCGGTATAGGGCTGAAAGGATTTGGGTACCAAAATTTGGAGATATGAGAGAAATGGTACTTAGAGAAGCTCATAAAACCAGATACTCAATACATCCTGGAACGGGAAAGATGTACAAGGATCTCAAGAAACATTTTTGGTGGCCGGGTATGAAAGCCGATGTTGCTAAATACGTAGGAGAATGTTTGACGTGTTCTAAGGTCAAAGCTGAGCATCAGAAACCATCAGGTCTACTTCAACAACCCGAAATCCCGGAATGGAAATGGGAAAACATTACCATGGATTTCATCACTAAATTGCCAAGGACTGCAAGTGGTTTTGATACTATTTGGGTAATAGTTGATCGTCTCACCAAACCAGCACACTTCCTGCCAATAAGAGAAGATGACAAGATGGAGAAGTTAGCACGACTGTATTTGAAGGAAGTCGTCTCCAGACATGGAATACCAATCTCTATTATCTCTGATAGGGATGGCAGATTTATTTCAAGATTCTGGCAGACATTACAGCAAGCATTAGGAACTCGTCTAGACATGAGTACTGCCTATCATCCACAAACTGATGGGCAGAGCGAAAGGATGATACAAACGCTTGAAGACATGCTACGAGCATGTGTTATTGATTTCAGAAACAGTTGGGATCGACACCTACCGTTAACAGAATTTTCCTACAACAACAGCTACCATTCAAGCATTGAGATGGCGCCGTTTGAAGCACTTTATGGTAGAAAGTGCAGGTCTCCAATTTGTTGAAGTGAAGTTGGGGATAGACAGATTACGGGTCCGGAGATTATACAAGAAACTACCGAGAAGATCATCCAAATTCAACAACGGTTGAAAACCGCCCAAAGTCGACAAAAGAGCTACGCTGACATTAAAAGAAAAGATATAGAATTTGAAATTGGAGAGATGGTCATGCTTAAAGTTGCACCTTGGAAAGGCGTTGTTCGATTTGGTAAACGAGGGAAATTAAATCCAAGGTATATTGGACCATTCAAGATTATTGATCGTGTCGGACCAGTAGCTTACCGACTTGAGTTACCTCAACAACTCGCGGCTGTACATAACACTTTCCACGTCTCAAATTTGAAGAAATGTTTTGCTAAAGAAGATCTCACTATTCCGTTAGATGAAATCCAAATCAACGAAAAACTTCAATTCATCGAAGAACCCGTCGAAATAATGGATCGTGAGGTTAAAAGACATAAGCAAAACAAGATACTAATTGTTAAGGTTCGATGGAATGCTCGTAGAGGACCCGAGTTCACCTGGGAGCGTGAAGATCAGATGAAGAAGAAATACCCGCATCTATTTCCAGAAGATTCGTCAACACCTTCAACAGATTAAAATTTCGGGACGAAATTTATTTAACGGGTAGGTACTGTAGTGACCCGAACTTTTCCATGTTTATATATATTAATTGAGATTGATATTTACATGATTAAATGTTTCCAACATGTTAAGCAATCAAACTTGTTAAGACTTGATTAATTGAAATATGTTTCATATAGACAATTGACCACCCAAGTTGACCGGTGATTCACGAACGTTAAAACTTGTAAAAACTATATGATGACATATATATGGATATTTATATAGTTAACATGATACTATGATAAGTAAACATATCATTAAGTAAATTAACAATGAACTACATATGTAAAAACAAGACTACTAACTTAATGATTTTTAAACGAGACATATATGTAACGATTATCGTTGTAAAGACATTTAATGTATATATATCATATTAAGAGATATTCATACATGATAATATCATTATAATATAATAATTTAAAATCTCATTTGATATTATAAACATTGGGTTAACAACATTTAACAAGATCGTTAACCTAAAGGTTTCAAAACAACACTTACATGTAACGACTAACGATGACTTAACGACTCAGTTAAAATGTATATACATGTAGTGTTTTAATATGTATTTATACACTTTTGAAAGACTTCAATACACTTATCAAAATACTTCTACTTAACAAAAATTCTTACAATTACATCCTCGTTCAGTTTCATCAACAATTCTACTCGTATGCACCCGTATTCGTACTCGTACAATACACAGCTTTTAGATGTATGTACTATTGGTATATACACTCCAATGATTAGCTTTTAGCAGCCCATGTGAGTCACCTAACACATGTGGGAACCATCATTTGGCAACTAGCATGAAATATCTCATAAAATTACAAAAATATGAGTAATCATTCATGACTTATTTACATGAAAACAAAATTACATATCCTTTATATCTAATCCATACACCAACGAACAAAAACACCTACAAACACTTTCATTCTTCAATTTTCTTCATCTAATTGATCTCTCTCAAGTTCTATCTTCAAGTTCTAAGTGTTCTTCATATATTCTACAAGTTCTAGTTACATAAAATCAAGAATACTTTCAAGTTTGCTAGCTCACTTCCAATCTTGTAAGGTGATCATCCAACCTCAAGAAATCTTTGTTTCTTACATTAGGTTATCATTCTAATACAAGGTAATAATCATATTCAAACTTTGGTTCAATTTCTATAACTATAACAATCTTATTTCAAGTGATGATCTTACTTGAACTTGTTTTCGTGTCATGATTCTGCTTCAAGAACTTCGAGCCATCCAAGGATCCGTTGAAGCTAGATCCATTTTTCTCTTTTCCAGTAGGTTTATCCAAGGAACTTAAGGTAGTAATGATGTTCATAACATCATTCGATTCATACATATAAAGCTATCTTATTCGAAGGTTTAAACTTGTAATCACTAGAACATAGTTTAGTTAATTCTAAACTTGTTCGCAAACAAAAGTTAATCCTTCTAACTTGACTTTTAAAATCAACTAAACACATGTTCTATATCTATATGATATGCTAACTTAATGATTTAAAACCTGGAAACACGAAAAACACCGTAAAACCGGATTTACGCCGTCGAAGTAACACCGCGGGCTGTTTTGGGTTAGTTAATTAAAAACTATGATAAACTTTGATTTAAAAGTTGTTATTCTGAGAAAATGATTTTTATTATGAACATGAAACTATATCCAAAAATTATGGTTAAACTCAAAGTGGAAGTATGTTTTCTAAAATGGTCATCTAGACGTCGTTCTTTCGACTGAAATGACTACCTTTACAAAAACGACTTGTAACTTATTTTTCCGACTATAAACCTATACTTTTTCTGTTTAGATTCATAAAATAGAGTTCAATATGAAACCATAGCAATTTTATTCACTCAAAACGGATTTAAAATGAAGAAGTTATGGGTAAAACAAGATTGGATAATTTTTCTCATTTTAGCTACGTGAAAATTGGTAACAAATCTATTCCAACCATAACTTAATCAACTTGTATTGTATATTATGTAATCTTGAGATACCATAGACACGTATACAATGTTTCGACCTATCATGTCGACACATCTATATATATTTCGGAACAACCATAGACACTCTATATGTGAATGTTGGAGTTAGCTATACAGGGTTGAGGTTGATTCCAAAATATATATAGTTTGAGTTGGAATCAATACTGAGATACGTATACACTGGGTCGTGGATTGATTCAAGATAATATTTATCGATTTATTTCTGTACATCTAACTGTGGACAACTAGTTGTAGGTTACTAACGAGGACAGCTGACTTAATAAACTTAAAACATCAAAATATATTAAAAGTGTTGTAAATATATTTTGAACATACTTTGATATATATGTATATATTGTTATAGGTTCGTGAATCAACCAGTGGCCAAGTCTTACTTCCCGACGAAGTAAAAATCTGTGAAAGTGAGTTATAGTCCCACTTTTAAAATCTAATATTTTTGGGATGAGAATACATGCAGGTTTTATAAATGATTTACAAAATAGACACAAGTACGTAAAACTACATTCTATGGTTGAATTATCGAAATCGAATATGCCCCTTTTTATTAAGTCTGGTAATCTAAGAATTAGGGAACATACACCCTAATTGACGCGAATCCTAAAGATAGATCTATTGGGCCTAACAAACCCCATCCAAAGTACCGGTTGCTTTAGTACTTCGAAATTTATATCATATCCGAAGGGTGTCCCGGAATGATGGGGATATTCTTATATATGCATCTTGTTAATGTCGGTTACCAGGTGTTCACCATATGAATGACTTTTATCTCTATGTATGGGATGTGTATTGAAATATGAAATCTTGTGGTCTATTATTATGATTTGATATATATAGGTTAAACCTATAACTCACCAACATTTTTGTTGACGTTTTAAGCATGTTTATTCTCAGGTGATTATTAAGAGCTTCCGCTGTCGCATACTTAAATAAGGACGAGATTTGGAGTCCATGCTTGTATGATATTGTGTAAAAACTGCATTCAAGAAACTTATTTTGTTGTAACATATTTGTATTGTAAACCATTATGTAATGGTCGTGTGTAAACAGGATATTTTAGATTATCATTATTTGATAATCTACGTAAAGCTTTTTAAACCTTTATTGATGAAATAAAGGTTATGGTTTGTTTTAAAATGAATGCAGTCTTTAAAAAACGTCTCATATAGAGGTCAAAACCTCGCAACGAAATCAATTAATATGGAACGTTTTTAATCAATAAGAACGGGACATTTCAGTAACGAATCTCAAAGTCGTAATCATTCAACAATTCAATCCACCTGCGCTGCCTCATGTTCAGTTGTTTCTGATTAAATATTAGTTGAAGACTTTTGTGGTCGGTATATATAATACTTTTGACCCCATATAAGTAGTGCCTCCAAGTCTTTAATGCAAAAACAACTGCGCCTAATTCTAAATCATGCGTCGTATAATTCTGCTCGTGAATCTTCAATTGTCTAGACGCATAAACAATTACCTTCATTCGTTGCATTAATACACAACCGAGACCTTGCTTTGAGGCGTCACAATATATCACAAAATCATCATTCCCTTCAGGTAATGACAATATAGGTGCCGTAGTTAACTTTTTCTTTAACAATTGAAAAGCTTTCTCTTGTTCATCTTTCCATTCAAATTTCTTCCCTTTATGCGTTAATGCAGTCAAGGGTTTTGGTATTCTGGAAAAGTCTTGGATGAACCTTCTGTAGTAACCAGCTAGTCCTAAAAACTGGCGTATGTGTTTCGGAGTTTTCGGGGTTTCCCACTTTTCAACGGTTTTAATCTTTGCTGGATCCACCTGAATACCTTCTTTGTTCACTATGTGACCGAGGAATTGAACTTCTTCCAACCAAAATGCACACTTTGAAAACTTAGCGTACAGTTTTTCTTTTCTCAGCAACTCTAGCACTTTTCTTAAATGTTCTTTGTGCTCTTGATCATTCTTTGAGTAAATGAGTATGTCATCGATGAAAATAATGACAAACTTGTCAAGATATGGCCCTCACACTCGGTTCATGAGGTCCATGAACACAGCTGATGCGTTAGTCAATCCAAACGGCATAACCATAAACTCGTAATGACCGTAACGCGTCCTAAAAGCAGTCTTTGGAATATCATCCTCCTTCACCCGCATTTGATGATATCCAGAATGTAAATCGATCTTCGAATAAACAGACGAGCCTTGTAGTTGATCAAATAAGTTGTCTATTCTAGGTAGTGGGTAGCGGTTCTTGATGGTAAGTTTGTTCAACTCTCGGTAGTCGATACACAACCTGAATGTACCATCTTTCTGATGGAATTTAACAAGTTTCAAAACAACATATTCATGAAGTTTACACAATCATAAAACCAATTTTAAGATAGTTAATACGAGCGGAAGCATTAATAGAACAAGTATGTTTGTAAAGCCATTTGTTAAATTCCATGTTAATATCAAGTCATGAAATCATGCTTACATATAAAACAAGTAAAAGAAGAAGTTTATACCTCCTCAATGAGTGAGAAATGAGCTGAATTGGACAGCAGAAATGTTGATGAAGATGATGCAAAATGAGCTTCTAACTTGAAGCCTCAAGTGTGTTATACCCCAAGCAATTAACCCAACACTCTTGCCTTTAGTTAGGATTTCTTTGACACTTGAATTAAGCTTGCAAAATAAATTAAAACCCCACCTTTGAGTCCCTAAAGCTCACGTGAAACAGCCACAGCAGAATTCTATTTTGCAGTTTTTTTACAAGCTTCAAAGTGTAGTTTCACTTGAGAGAATAAGTATTACTTTGGTCCAAGAGTTACACATGCATATATGGACTTGTGTAGTCTTAAAAGTAACAAGAATAAGCATGGGTGTGCCTTCTTGGAGTCCCAAAATCTGCACACATTATTTTATTTAATAACAAGATTTACAACTTATAAACAAGTTTATAAATACATGAACTTGTTATTAAATACCATGCACTTGTTAATTTATTTACATTTTATAAACCATTTTATAAAATATAACACAACATAATTATTTAAGCCTATAAATAATTATATCCATATCATATATAAATTATCCAAATAATTTATCTCAAGTGATTATATTTTAGAAAACCCATTTTCTAAAATCCAAGTGTCGCGTATTTATTTAACGATCCATTCGTTAAAGATTAAATACATATAAGGTGTCGTTAAGCTTGTTATTGGGTATGACCCGACTTGGATCATAACATGTTAGCCACATTAATTTAATATGTCTCTCGGGCATACGAAATACCTTCAATCTCCCACTTGCACGAGAATCATAAGAAATTAATGCAAGTGATGGATACCACCTAACGACCATCCATCACCCCCAACATGTTATGACTTTGTGCCATTCAATAATATCATCCCTTTCGAGTTCCCATCTCGAATATGAATAGATGAATCTTTCATTATTTCCTTTCGTCCTATATGTCATGTTAAATCCAAGAGACACAGAGTGATCACTCTCTTCTAGATTTAACTTTATCAGGCCTTAGACATCTGACTCTCAACGAATAAGAGGGACAAATTCTATCTTGACTACATACGTCCTTAATATATACCTTGCATTATACCTGAGCTCCTCCTTATGAACTACCATATTTCAGAATAGCGAAGGAAAGAATCAAGGCACAATACTTGGTAGATATCTGAATCCAATATGTATCTCAGGTCAGAGGATACAATGATATTCACCTTTACTCAAGATTACATGTGATCAACCACAAAGGCTCAATTTAGTAAATCTTGAGGGCGGGTCTTCCAATATTTGTATCCCACAAATATCTATGAACCTTGGTTGCAACCTTGCCCCACATTCATCCCGTGGATGTAAACCAATCCAAGTTCATAATAGTCTAAACCTCACACTTGTTCCCACAAATGTGATCGACTACGGAATTTAGAATAATTGCTTATTCATGGATAAAATATGCAAAATAGGAACTTAACTCAAAATAAATTAAACCATAATTATATTAATGAGTTTGAACAATTTCGTTCCGTTACAATACTTAAAACAGATCATGACCAATCACTAGAATATTGAAGCCCTAATGCACAAACATGTCCTGCATGTTTTGATCCATGTAAGAGCTTCGTGAGAGGATCAGCTATATTAAGATCTGTGTGAACTTTGCGAATACATATCTTTCCCTTTTCAACTTCATCCCTTATGTAGTTGAATCTCCGCTCAATGTGACGGGTCTTTTGATGAGCACGAGGTTCCTTGATTTGAGCAATCGCACCCTCGTTGTCACAAAAGATCTCAAGAGGGTCCTGAATGGAAGGGACTACTCCTAAGTCGTCGATGAATTTCTTCATCCATGCAGCTTCCTGAGCTGCCAATGATGCGGCGATGTACTCCGACTCTGTAGTGGATAGAGCAACAACATCCTGTTTTGAACTCTTCCAAGAGACCGCACCTCCATTTAATGTGAAGACATAACCGGATTGTGATCGAGAATCATCACGATCAGTTTGGAAACTCGCGTCCACGTAACCTTTTACAGCGAGTTCCTCCTCACCAGACCCATATATCAGAAACATATCCTTAGTCCTCCTAAGGTATTTCAATATACTTTTAACAGCAATCCAATGACTGTTTCCTGGGTTATTCTGGTATCTACTTGTCCGGCTAAGAGCGCATGACACATCCAGTCTAGTGCATATCATTGCATACATGATTGACCCAATGGCAGAAGCATATGGGACTTTCTTCATTCTCTCCTGTTCATCTTTCGTGGTGGGGCACTGAGATGAACTGAGAAGTGTTCCCTTTTGAATAGGTACCAAACCTTTCTTAGAGTTCTCCATCTTGAACCTTTTCAAGATCTTTTCAATGTATGCACTTTGATTTAAACCTATCAGTTTCTTGGATCTATCCCTGTAGATCCCAATCCCCAAAACGTATTGTGCTTCTCCAAGATCCTTAATGGAGAAGCATTTGCTTAACCAAGTTTTAACACCTTGCATTGCCGGAATATCATTTCCAAATAACAATATATCATCCACATATAGTACAAGGAACATGATAGTGCTTCCACTAGCTTTCTTGTATACACAAGCTTCATCACCATTTTTAATGAAGCCAAATTTCTTGGCCTCCTCATTAAAACGATGATTCCACATTCTAGATGCTTGTTTCAATCCGTAGATTGACTTCTTTAACTTGCATACCTTTTTAGGATATTTCGGATCAACAAAACCCTCAGGCTGAACCATATAGACATCTTCCTCAAGATGTCCGTTTAGGAAGGCGGTCTTGACATCCATCTGCCATATTTCATAATCATAATGAGCAGCAATGGCAAGTAATATCCTAATAGACTTTAGCATCGCCACAGGCGAAAAAGTTTCATCATAGTCAACCCCTTGAGTTTGAGTGAAACCTTTTGCTACAAGTCTAGCTTTATATGTATCCAAGTTTCCATGTATGTCAGTTTTCATTTTGAATAGCCATTTACAATCAACTAGCCTAGAGCCAGGAGGTTGCGCAACAAGTTCCCAAACTTGGTTGTCATACATGGATTGCATCTCAGCGTTCATGGCTTCCTGCCATTTATCTTTATCAATCCTTGATAAAGCATCTTGGTAGTTTATTGGTTCATCCAAATCAACCACATAGCAACCATCCATGAGAAACCCATATCTCTCAGGAGGATTACTAATCCTACCAGATCTGCGAACGTCTTGTGTATTTTGATCATCCATCTGATCACTCTCAACATTTTCATGTTGAGTGCTAGTGTCAGCCAATTGTGTATCATCTACTTGATCTTGAACCTCTTCAAGATATATCTTCCTTTCACTATTTCCTTCCATTAGGAACTTAGTTTCAAGGAATTCCGCCTTTCGAGCAACAAATACATTTTGCTCGGTTGGATCATAGAAATAGTATCCCATATCATCCTTGGGATATCCTATGAAGATACACTTCGTGGATCGAGCATTCAACTTATTAGGGACGTAACGCTTAGGATAAGCTTCACATCCCCATACCTTTAAGTATGATATAGATGGAGGTTTTCCAAACCACATCTCATGAGGTGTTCGTTCCACTTTCGTGGTTGGGGCCATATTTAAAATACGAGCCGCGGAGCATAGACAATAACCCCAAAATGATAGAGGTAACGAGCTTCTAGCCATCATAGATCGAACCATATCCATTAGGGTTCGGTTCCTCCTTTCGGAAACTCCATTAAGTTGTGGTGTCCCGGGTGGAGTAAGTTGCGAGATAATCCCACAACTTCTAAGATGATCTTGGAAAGCATCGCTTAGGTATTCACCTCCTCTATCGGTACGAAGTACCTTGATTGTCTTATTGAGTTGATTTTGTACCTCGCTTTGATATTCTTTGAATGCTTCAAAAGTTTCGTCCTTATGTCTTAACAAGTAGACATATCCAAAACGACTGAAGTCATCAATGAAAGTAACGAAGTATCTTTCACCATTCCTAGCTATGGGCTTAAAGGGTCCACATACATCCGAATGTATTAATCCCAATAAGTCCTTAGCCCTTTCATAGGTCCCTTTGAAAGGTGCTTTAGTCATTTTACCTTGTAAACAAGATTCACACACATCAAACGAGTCCATCTCATTTGATTTCAAGAGTCCATTCTTTTAAAGTGTATGCATTCGGTTCTTGTTTATGTGACCAAGGCGACAATGCCATAAGTAGGAATCACTCAAATCCCTTTTGAGTTTCTTGGTGCTAGTATGGTATATTGAGCTACTAGATGATGTATCATCATGAACCAATTCATAAATTCCATTTGAAGGCGAAGCCTTAAATAGAATACATTATCTAAATAAACATGGATATCATTATTAACAAAATTAAGATAAAAACCACATTGTTTTAAACGGGAAACTGAAATAATGTTTCGACATAAATCCGGTGCATACAAAACATTGTTCAAAATAAGTTCCAAACCACTTGGAAGCTTTAATACAAAGTCTCCTTGAGCCTTCACTTGCACTTTGGCTCCATTACCCATAAAGAGACTTGATGATCCCGTTTGCTTGCTACTTCTTTTGAACCCCTGCAAAGAATTGCAAATGTGAGTTCCACATCCAGTGTCTAATACCCATGTATTAGAAGAAGTAATACTAAGCTCTATATATACCATATATATGTTACCTGAGGATTGCCCCGCATCCCTCTTTTCCTTCAACTCCTTAAGGTAGACCGGGCAATTGCGTTTCCAGTGACCCATTTCACCGCAACCGAAGCACGGGTCTTCCTTGGGGTTTGCTTGTCCGGCAACCTTTTGCTTCTTGTTCTTGTTTTTGGTTAGGGTAACCATCCTCCCCTTTCCCTTGCCTTGATGGGCGGGTCCTTTCCTCTTAGCCGCCTTTGGCTTAGAGGTGTTGTTAACTTTGGACCCACCATCATTGATCATTAGCACGGGTGAAGTCCTCTTACCCATGCTAGTTTCCGCCGTCCTGAGCATGCCATGAAGTTCGCCAATGGTCTTATCCATCCCATTCATATTGTAATTAATTACAAATTGGTCAAACCTCTTTGACAAGGAGTTTAGGATAAGATCGGTGGCTAGCTCATTAGATATGTTGAGGTTAAGACGGTTTGCGTGATCAATGAAGCTTTTCATTTTGAGGACATAAGATGAAATGGATTGGGAGTCATCCATATGACATGCATGAAGCGCTCGAACGGTCTCGAAGCGCTCGACACGTGCTTGTTGAAGGAACATCTCCTTCAATTGCGTGATCATGTCGTATGCAGTATGATGCTCGAAATCCTTTTGGAGTTCGGGTATCATAGTCCCAAGCATTAGGCAAGCGACTTGCACCGAATCGGCGCAATACTTATCCCAATAAGCTATGCCTTCCGTATCATCCTCGTCTGGTTGATTGGGAATGGGGTCTTCCAACACATACGCCTTATCCTCAAGTTTGAGGACAATCCTAAGATTGCGGAACCAATCCATAAAGTTCGTATGGTTGAGTTTGTCTTTCTCGAGGAGAGACCTTAACGATAGGTTGTTCAAGTTAATAGGTGCATTTTGCATGTTGTTATTGGCGGCCATCTACAAAATTTAACAAAGTTCATTTAAGTATCGATTTTAAATCTAATAAACAATACCCTTTTAAATTTTAATTGACTTATTAAATATTAGAATTCAACGGTAAATCAAATTTCGGTTAGGTGACCTTTATCCCGTTATTTTATTTAGCTAGGTAGTCATTTATATGACAATTGCAATCCTTTTGCAACTTCTAAATTATGGGATCATGCAATCCTTTTGCATGGCATATTCATCCCATCAATGCCTATTTGTTCCTCATGCTTCGGTGACCCTAAGTTCATGATTCCCAAATCAAGTCGTCCTACTTGTGTAAACGTGTAAATTTAACATCCAAGTGGTTAGGTGACCTTTATCCCACAAGTGTGCGAAATTTACCTCAATCATATTAGTTTGCTTATAACGGTTAGGTGACCTTTCTCCCATTATGAGTTCCCTAATATTTTTAAGTGTCACACAAAAGGATGGCGTTTAACTTGTTTGATTTGTTGATTAAGGGATTTTAAGTTTTCATTAATTCTAGTTTGAGAAAACATTTATGCCATACACCAACATGCATTTAGTGTATGGTTCATTTGAAATCCATTTTCAAGTCTTGTAATTAAGCCAATTACATGATATAAACCATTTTATATGTGTGAATCTTTTAGTGTTCTTAATAACCATTTATTAATGTCCTTTTGCCATTTCAATTTAACCGATTAAATTGTAGTTTGGTAAATGTCATGTTGTTTATAATTTAACCAATTAAATTTTAGTTTTGCTTGTTGTTAACTTGTGTGATAACTTGTTGTAGTAACATACACAATCCACAATCATACAAGAAATAAAACAACCACGCATGCAAAACAAATGTGTTCACAATCAAGCCAATTTGGTAGACATTTGTTTAGCCGAAAACAAAAGTCACCGATAAAGGGTTATAACACAAAGTAAGAGGTTTTAACCTCCCACTTAACCTTGCATCCACATGCTTCTTGTGTTCTTCCTTGTGATCTTCATGCATTTTCATCTTGTTACAAAATATATCCTAATACATTTTGTCTAGAAAATGAAAATACAACCTAATCTATTTTACATACCAAATATAAAATAAATTACATACCCAAATGAATGAATATTACAACCAAATGAATGAATTAATTATTACATACCAAATGAATAAATACAAATCATTCAAACACACATGCATTCAATCAAAAGGTCAAGGCATTGATTGTGAACACTACATACAACAAATATGACCAATCTGCAAGTTCCAAACCCTCTTGGAAGCTCTTTCAAATTCGGCTAAACTCACAAACCCACCCAAATCCGAACATTTTTACATTCCATATTCATGCATGTATATGGAATGCAAATATAGTGGGTTTAAGGACAATATAAGAAGCATAATCCATAGACTTCGGCTCTAGATACCATTGATGGAATTTAACAAGTTTCAAAACAACATATTCATGAAGTTTACACAATCATAAAACCAATTTTAAGATAGTTAATACGAGCGGAAGCATTAATAGAACAAGTATGTTTGTAAAGCCATTTGTTAAATTCCATGTTAATATCAAGTCATGAAATCATGCTTACATATAAAACAAGTAAAAGAAGAAGTTTATACCTCCTCAATGAGTGAGAAATGAGCTGAATTAGACAGCAGAAATGTTGATGAAGATGATGCAAAATGAGCTTCTAACTTGAAGCCTCAAGTGTGTTATACCCCAAGCAATTAACCCAACACTCTTGCCTTTAGTTAGGATTTCTTTGACACTTGAATTAAGCTTGCAAAATAAATTAAAACCCCACCTTTGAGTCCCTAAAGCTCACGTGAAACAGCCACAGCAGAATTCTGTTTTGCAGTTTTTTTTTACAAGCTTCAAAGTGTAGTTTCACTTGAGAGAATAAGTATTACTTTGGTCCAAGAGTTACACATGCATATATGGACTTGTGTAGTCTTAAAAGTAACAAGAATAAGCATGGGTGTGCCTTCTTGGAGTCCCAAAATCTGCACAAATTAGTTTATTTAATAACAAGATTTACAACTTATAAACAAGTTTATAAATACATGAACTTGTTATTAAATACCATGCACTTGTTAATTTATTTACATTTTATAAACCATTTTATAAAATATAACACAACATAATTATTTAAGCCTATAAATAATTATATCCATATCATATATAAATTATCCAAATAATTTATCTCAAGTGATTATATTTTAGAAAACCCATTTTCTAAAATCCAAGTGTCGCGTATTTATTTAACGATCCATTCGTTAAAGATTAAATACATATAAGGTGTCGTTAAGCTTGTTATTGGGTATGACCCGACTTGGATCATAACATGTTAGCCACATTAATTTAATATGTCTCTCGGGCATACGAAATACCTTCACTTTCTTCTTGACAAACAAAACAGGAGCTCCCCATGGTGATGTGCTTGGTCGAATGAAACCACGCTCTAAAAGTTCATGTAACTGAGTTTGTAATTCTTTCATTTCGCTGGGTGCGAGTCTGTGTGGAGCACGAGCTATTGGTGCAGCTCCTGGTACAAGGTCTATTTGAAATTCAACGGATCGATGTGGGGGTAATCCCGGTAATTATTTCGGAAATACATCGGGAAATTCTTTTGCGAAGGGAACATCACTGATGTTCTTTTCTTCAGATTTAACTTCCTCGATGTGTGCTAGAATGACGTAACAACCTTTTCTTACTAGTTTTTGCGCCTTCAAACTACTAATAAGATTTAACTTCACGTTGTTCTTTTCTCCGTGCACCATTAAAGGTTTTCCTTTTTCACGCATAATGCGAATCGCATTTTTGTAACAAACGACCTCTGCTCTCACCTTTTTCAACCAGTCCATGCCAATTATTACATCAAAACTCCCTAACTCGACTGGTATTAAATCAAATTTAAACGTTTCATCCCCCAATTTAATTTCTCTCTCCCGACATATATCATCTGCTGAAATTAATTTACCGTTTGCTAATTAGAGTAAAAATTTATTATCCAAAGGCATAAATGGGCAACTTAATTTAGCACAAAATTCTTTACTCATATAGCTTCTATCCGTACCCGAATCAAATAAAACATAAGCAGATTTATCGTCAATAAGAAACGTACCCGTAACAAGCTCCGGGTCTTCCTGTGCTTCTGCCGCATTAATATTGAAAACTCTTCCACGGCCCTGCCCATTAGTATTCCCCTGATTTGGGCAATTTCTAATAATGTGGCCCGGTTTTCCACATTTATAACAAACAGTGTTGGTATTACTTGCTCCGACACTATTCGTTTCGGCATTACTTGTTCCGACATTATTTGCTCCCTTAGTTCTGTTAAACTTTGGTCCGTAGACCTCACACTTTGTCGCGCTATGACCATTTCTTTTACACCTGTTGCAAAATGTCGTGCAAAACCCCTGGTGATTTTCTTCACACCTATGACATGGCTGTTTTTGGTTTTTGTTGCCGTTGTTGTTATTGAGGTTGTTGTTGGAATTGTTATTGTTGTTGAAACGGTTGTTTTAGTAGTAGTTGTTGTTCTTGTTGTTGGGATGTTTGTTATAGTTATTGTTAGGATTGCGGTTATTGTTGCGATTGTTGTTGCGGTTGTTGGGATAGTTGTTGCGATTATGGTTGTAATTGTTGTTGTTATTGTACTGGTGACTCTTGTCACCATTTTCCTCCCACTTCCTCTTGAGTTGTTTCGTGTTGGCTTCTTCGGCCACCTGCTCTTTAATTCTTCCCTCAATCTGATTTATGAGTTTATGAGCCATTCGACTTGCCTTCTATATAGAAGCGGGCTCGTGTGAACTTACATCTTCTTGAATCCTTACTGGTAACCCTTTTACAAACGCGTCGATCTTCTCTTCTTCATCTTCAAATGCTCCCAGACACAATAAGCACAAGTCTGTGAATCGTCGTTCATATGTGGTAATGTCGAACCCTTGTGTTCGTAACTCTCTAAGTTCTGCCTTGAGTTTATTGACTTCGTTTCTAGGACGGTACTGCTCGTTCATCAATTGCTTGAATGCCGACCACGGTAGTGCGTAAGCAGCATTTTGTCCTACCTATTCAAGATAGGTGTTCCACCACGTTAACGCAGTACATGTGAAGGTATGCGTAGCGTACTTAACTTTGTCCTCTTCAGTACACTTACTTATAGCAAACACCGATTCGACTTTCTCGATCTACCGTTTCAATCCAATTGGTCCTTCGGTTCCATCAAATTCCAAAGGTTTGCAGGCAGTGAATTCTTTGTAGGTGCATCCTACACGATTTCTTGCGCCGTTAGCTGCATTGCTAGATTTAGAGTTATTGTTGGTATGTAGCACAGCCGGTACTGCGGCTATGTTTGCAGCAAGAAAGGTACGAAATTCCTCTTTGCTCATATTCATGGTTTGTCGAGTAGTCGGTGCCATTTCCTTCAAAATAGCCAACTGAATCGAGTTAATCATACAGAATATTAAGAGTAGTCAATAGTATTTCGTAGCATAATATGAACTCATTTATAAAAGTTTTTTTCATAATAGCGTTTTATATGTTTAAATTCGGGTACTACCTACCCGTTAAGTTCATACTTAGTAGCTAATATACAATTCAACTACTACAATTCCATATGAAAAACTGATTATAATAATATATCATATACAAATATTCTTCAAACTTACAACTTCGCTATATTACATATAACATGAAATATAGTACACTTTGATACAGGACAGTTTTGAAGATAAACCTAGTTAATACGCAAGTTGTTCAGCAAAGGAAATAAAGACACGCAATTCATAAGTCCAGAAACAAGTCATGCATTCTGGTTTTACTAAGACGACTTCCTATCCTTGGTCTTGTGGAAAATAACCGTTATGACCATTGGCTAGGCAGCATTTTTAATGTCGTGAAAAGGACGAGGGTTTCGTAATGTCCAACAGCCCCGTAATAATCTAAAAACCTTGTTTCTCACCACAACTACTGAATCCGTCACTTGTGGGAAGGTTTTATTTAAAAATTGCAATCCGATGTTCTTTTTCTCACTTTGGTAAGAAGCGAACATCACTAACCCGTAAGCATAACATGCTTCTTTATGTTGCATGTTAGAAGCTCTTTCTAATTCATGAAATCCTATGTTGGGATATGTTGAGTCAAAATGTCATAACCCGACCTTAACCATAAAGACGAATATAATAACATATGATTTCATCGCGAGGTATTGACCTCTATATGCCACATTTTTCAAAAACTGCATTCGTTTTTACAATACAAACCATAGCTTTTATTACAAATACAAGTTTTAAACAACTTAATAATAATTATCGTTTAGCGATAATCTTAGACTTACAAACTTTACATGTGATAATAACAATACGACTTCCAACATATTTTACATTACAAATCCTCCGATATGCAGTTTTATTTTTGACACAAATATGCATACTCAAGATCTTGCTTAAATTCAACATGTTGCAGCGGAAGCTTTTTGTTATCACCTGAGAATAAACATGCTTAAAACGTCAACATAAAGTTGGTGAGATATAGGTTTAATGCCGGCAGCATTATAAATATAGACCACAAGATTTCATATATAAACGTTTTAATAAAAATATTCTAAGTTGTTGAGCACTTGATAACCATACTTAACATTTAATCAACGTCGCATATTCCCTTTATTATGAAATCTTACTACACCATACCAAGTGTAGTCACCGAAACGAAGTACTGTGCAACCGTTGAATACTGGTCGTCCAGTCCGGTTAGGGTTGTCAGGCCCGATAGATCTATCAACAGGATTCGCGTTTACAATACCTCATGTAAATAGTAGTTACCAAGTTACAGGGAAATATGCCAATGGTACAACTCAACGTAGAATATATATTTTTAATCACTTGTGTCCATAACATAAATCATAAAATGCATGTATTCTCATCCAGAAATATTTAGAGTTTAAAAGTGGGACTATATACTCACTTTTGCCTTAAAGGTATTTAATTCGACTTGGTCTCCGATAGATATCACGAACCTAACCGTATATATAATATATCAACATATTTTCTTTTTAAGTAATCGTTACATATATATATATACTTTTAATACTTTTAATATTTTCTTAGTCCGTAGTTAGCAGTCCGATGTTAGTGGTCCACGATTAGTTGCTTAAATAAAATAAATAAAGACCCCATCGTATTCGTATTAATCAGAATTAATCTCGACCCATGGTACCATGTTGTCAAATGACGTGTTGCGTACATAAAGTATCGTGTTGTCAAATGACGTGTTGCGTACAATCATGAGGTCTTATGATTAATCTTCTCGTGTTGTTTACGGGTGCTCCTGAAATATATAAAATCAAATCATAAGTAATTATATATAAAATATCATATTAATTAGAAAAGATATGATTAATTTACTTTTTCTCCAAATATTTTCGTAGCTAAACTAGCTTCGGATACCCAATCTTGTTTTAGTCGTAGTTTCTTCATTACAACTCCTTTTTTGTTGGTTCAACTTGCCACTTCCTTGGATCGAGTCAAATTTTAAGAATATGAACTAAAAATACCTTAGTTTGTATTCAAAATCATAGGTTATAGGTCAAACTTTGGTGAAACTTATGAAAGTGATTATTTTCCATCATAAAAACAACATTTAATGATCATTTTTCTAAAAATACTTACACTTTGAGTTAAACCATGAAATCTTTATGTGTTAACATATTCATAAGAAATATCATTTTTCTAGAACATGAACTTCCAATTCAAAGTTCAAGATGGTTTTTAATTATCCAACCCAAAACAGCCCCCGGTTGCACTCCGACGACGTAGATTCAGTTTTTAAGATGTTCTTTGTAAAACCAAGTTATATCTTGTTAAGTTAGCATATCATTATGATATATTACAGGTCTTAAAGTGTTTTAAAAGTCAAGTTAGAAGGATCTATTTAGTTTGCGAACAAGTTTGAAATCATTCAAACTATGTTCTTGTTGTTAAAATTTTATACCACAAAATAAGATAGCTATATGAATATGAATTGAATAAGATTATGAACAAGGTTACTACCTCAAGTTACTTGGACAAAGTTACTGCAAAAGATAAGATATAATCTTGGAATCAAAGAGTGGTGGAGTTAGATCAAAAGGTTGGAAGTAAACTTCTTCAAATGGGTGGTTATTTTGATATGTTCTTGAAAGAGTTTTCTTATGGTGTTTAAGGCTTGTAATTGAAGGTAAATGATGGGGAAAATGCTTGGAGATGATCAAGTATGAAGTTAGGAGTATTTTGAGAGAGAAATGAGGGTGTAGTTATGAGAAAATGGAGTGAAGAAATGGTGTTCATTCATAAAAACGTTTTTAGTTTATAAAGAAAGAAAAGGATTCCTAATTTTATTTTCTTACTAATAATTCATGCTACTTGACAAATCCTAGTTACCTCAAATCTAGGGCAGTAATAATGTTGATTAGGATATTGATTTGATGTGTATATACCAATAGTAAATACGTATAGAAGCTGGGTATGATACGGGTACATATACCCTAGATATACGTATAGAAATCTTGAGGAAACGGAACGAGAATTCAAATATAGCTATCTTTTGTGAATATACTTATATTGTTTTATGTATTTAAGTCCTTAAAAAGTGATTAAATACATTATATATACGATACATGTATAAGAATTATAGATTATAAGTATATATATCAAAGAATGTTACGTATAGTTATCGTTTTGAAAACTTAAGTTAGTAGTTTCAAAATATACTTATAACTCATTGTCATTAGTACACAATGAGATGTTAAACCATCCTTAGATCATGTTAAATATATAAATACATATATATATACACAAACGTATAATTATCGTATGTTATATAGTTCGTGATATCATCGGTCATATTGGACGGTCAAACGTTGTGTAAAACTCTTTTCAAAAACATAAATCTCAACAATTTGGATTGCTTATCATGTTGGTATGGTTTAATTTATGTAAATATTAATCTCATAAGTATAAAATGATCGGAAAAATCCGGGTCGTTACAGTACCTACCCGTTAAATAAATTTCGTCCCGAAATTTTAAAGTTGTACCTATTTTGCGTTCTCGGGAAACAAATGTGGGTACTTTTGTTTCATCTGATCCTCTCGTTCCCAAGTAAACTCGGGACATCTTCGAGCATTCCAACAAACCTTAACGATTGGTATGTTGCTCTGCTTGAGCCGTTTAACTTCACGGTTCATGATTTCGACTGGTTCTTCTATGAATTGTAGTTTCTCGTCGACTTGGATTTCTTCAAGAGGAATGGTGAGATCTTCCTTTGCAAGACATTTCTTGAGGTTTGAGACGTGAAATGAATTATGTACTCCGGCGAGTTGTTGTGGTAACTCGAGTTGATAAGCTACCGGTCCGATGCGTTCGATGATCTTGAACGGGCCTACATACCTTGGGTTCAGTTTACCCCTTTTTCCAAAACGTATTACACCTTTAGCATAACCATGTCACCGATCTGAAACTCTAATGGTTTCCTTCGGACATCGGCGTAGCTCTTTTGGCAACTACGGTCCGTCCTCAATCTCTCCTTGATTTGTACTATCTTCTCAGTCGTTTCGTGTATGATCTCGGGACCAGTTAATTGTCGATCTCCTACTTCATTCCAACAGATAGGGGATCTACACTTCCTTCCATATAATGCTTCGAATGGTGCAGCTTTAATGCTCGCATGATAACTGTTATTATACGATAATTCTGCTAATGGTAGATATTTATCCCATCTGTTTCCAAAATCGATCACACATACCCTGAGCATGTCTTCAAGAGTCTGAATTGTTATTTTACTCTGCCCATCAGTTTGCGGATGATATGCGGTGCTCATATCCAAACGGGTTCCCAGGGCCTCCTGTAGTGATTGCCAAAACTTTGATGTAAATCTACTATCACGATCGGATATAATGGAAATAGGTATTCCATGCCTTGAAACAATTTCCTTTATGTATAATCGTAATAGTTTCTCCATTCTATCCGTTTCCTTTATAGGCAATAAATGTGCAGATTTGGTGAGACGATCAACTATTACCCAAATGGTGTCATAACCCCAGGCAGTCTTAGGTAACTTTGTGATAAAATCCATGGTAATACCATCCCATTTCCATTCTGGGATTTCTGGTTGTTGAAGTAACCCTGACGACTTCTGGTGTTCTGCTTAGACTTTGGAACAAGTTAAACATTCCCCAACATATGTTGCAACATCTGTCTTTAAATTAGGCCACCAATAATGCATCTTAAGATCTTGATACATCTTTCCAACTCCAGGATGTATCGAGTATCTTGTCTTATGTGCCTTGTTCAATATCAACTTCCTTAATCCACCCAACTTTGGTACCCAAATACGGTTTGCAAAATATCGAATTCCGTCTTCCCGTATAACGAGTTGTTTCCCATACTTCTTCATTATTTCATTTCCTATGTTTTCTTTAGTAAGAGCTTCTCGTTGAGCCTCTTTGATTTGTGAGTTGAGATTCATGCGAATTTTTATGTTCATTGCTCGTACTCGAATTGGTTCTCATTCCTTTCTCCTTAGAGCGTCGGCCACTACATTCGCTTTCCCGAGATGATAGCGAATTTCATAATCATAGTCATTTATCAGCTCGACCCACCTACGTTGCCTCATGTTCAGCTGTTTCTGATCAAAAATATGTTGAAGGCTTTTATGATCAGTAAACACAGTGCATTTAACCCCATATAAATAGTGTCTCCATATCTTCAATGCAAACACCACTGCTCCCAATTCTAAATCATGCGTCATATAATTCCGCTCGTGAATCTTCAATTGTCGGGATGCGTATGCAATAACTTTCTTCCGTTGCATAAGGACGCAACCAAAACCTTATCGCGAAGCATCACAATATATCTCAAAATCATCGTTCCCTTCAGGTAACGATAAAATAGGTGCTGTAGTCAACTTCTTCTTCAGTAATTGAAATGCACTCTCCTGCTCAAAAGTCCATTCGTACTTCTTCCCTTTTTGCGTTAACGATGTTAATGGTTTAGCTATTCGGGAAAAATCTTGAATAAACCTTCTATAATAACCAGCTAAACCCAAAAATTGGCTTATCTGCGGTGGTGTCTTAGGAGTCTTCCATTTTTCAATGGCCTCAATTTTAGCTGGGTCAACCTGAATTCCTTTGCTACTAACAACGTGGCCAAGAAATTGCACTTCTTTCAACCAAAATGCACACTTAGAAAATTTGGCGTATAACTGTTCTTTTCTTAACAATTCTAATACCAACCTTAAATGCTGCTCATGCTCTTGCTCACTCTTGGAATAGATAAGAATATCGTCAATGAAAACGATAACAAACTTATCTAAATACGGACTACAAACTCTATTCATGAGGTCCATGAATACAGCTGGCGCATTAGTCAACCCAAACGGCATGACCAAAAATTCGTAATGACCATAACGTGTCCGAAAAGTAGTTTTTGGAATGTCTTCTTCTTTGACACGTAGTTGATGATAGCCCGATCTTAGGTCGATTTTCGAGTACACACATGATCCTTGCAGCTGATCAAATAAGTCGTCAATTCTCGGTAGTGGATACCGATTCTTGATAGTTAACTTATTTAATTCTCGATAATCTATACACATCCTAAAAGATCCATCTTTCTTTTTAACAAATAAAATTGGAGCTCCCCACGGTGAAGTGCTTGGTCGTATGAAATCACGGTCCAGTAATTCTTTTAACTGGCTCTGAAGTTCTTTTAATTCAGACGGTGCAAGTCTATATGGAGCACGGGCAACCGGTGTAGCACCTGGTAAAAGATCTATTTGAAATTCTACAGACCTGAAAGGAGGTAGTCCCGGTAATTCTTCCGAAAAAACATCGGGAAAGTCTTTTACTACATTTACATCGTTGATATTCTTCTCCTTTTCTTCAACTTTCTTTACATGTGCTAGGATGGCATAACATCCTTTTTCTAAGCACTTTCGAGCTTTCAAACAGCTAATGAGATTTAGGTTTAAGTTACCTTTATCTCCGTAAATCATTATCATTGATTTATCCTTTCGAGGAATACGAATTGCCTTTTCAGCACACACTACTTCGACTCCTACTTTGGACATCCAGTCCATGCCGATAATTACGTCAAAACTTCCTAATTCTATGGGTATCAAATCAATCTTGAATGTTTCTCCGGCTAAATTTATTTTACAATCACGGCATATTTTATCGGCTTTAATTAGTTTACCATTAGCTAACTCAATCATGTACTTAGCATCTAGAGGTAATGATGAACAATTCAATTTAGCGTAAAAGTCTCTACACACGTAACTTCTATCGACACCAGTATCAAATATAATAGATGCTGATAAGTTATTAATGATAAACGTACCCGTAACCAGCTCCGGGTCTTCATACGCCTCTCTAGCATTAATAATAAATGCTCTTCCACGTGCAGATCCGTTATTCTTCTCTGGATTCGGGCACTGGCTCTTATAATGACCCTGTTTCCCACACCCATAACATGTAACAGTGGACAAGGCAGTTCTATTTGCATTGGTGGCAGGAGTCTTGGTGCCATTGGTATTTATAACAGGAATCCTACAATCTTCAGCAAGATGACCCCTTCGATTACAATTTTTGCACACCACATTACAATAACCAGAGTGATGTTTGTGGCATCTGTTACATAAAGGATTTCGTCCTTTGTAACCAGAGCTTGAACCACTACCCGCACCTTGCGTGGTTTCTTGTTTCTTGTTGGATTGTTGATTACCTTCCCACTTTCTTTTGTTTTCTGATGTCTTGACATCGGTGTTCTTATCCAGAATAATCTGGTCCATCAACTCGTTTGCCATGGCGATGGCTTCGTGAATAGTCTTGGGTTTCGATGCTGTAACATTTGCTTTGACATTTTTAGGCAAACCATCTTTGTACAGTTCTATCTTCCGTTCTTCGGTTGGTACCAATTCGGGACATAGCAAAGCTAATTCCATGAATCGCTGATTGTAGTTGGTGAGTTCAGTACCAACAACTTTCAGGCTTCGTAATTCAGCTTCCAACTTCCTAACCTCGTTCCTTGGACAATACTCGTTGATTAGCATTGTTTTGAATTCTTCCCAGGGAGTATCATAAGCTACATCTCCTCCTACGGCCTTCACATAGTTTTTCCACCACGTGAGTGCACTATCTTGTAAGGTGCACGATGCATACTTGGTCATGTCCTTCTCAATACAACCACTGATTTTAAACACAGACTCAATCTTTTCGATCCACCGGGTTAAACCGAGCGGTCCTTCTGTTCCACTGAATGATGAAGGCTTGCAACCTTGAAAAGTTTTGTAAGTACATCCCACACGTGGATTTGGGTTAACTGCAGCACCTCTCGTAGCCTCGGCCCATAACATTCTGTCGTCCACTCGCTGATTGATGAGTTCCTCGATTTCTTGTTCCGTCATTCGGTTCAATCGCGCCATAATCTTCAATAAGAATGAGAAAAATAATTATTCACATGGAATATTATAGATGTAGTATGTATTTACAGTACATCGTAGCTTATTAATAATATGAACCAGTTATTATTATAAAAGCCTTTTCTTCTTATTAGCATTTTATAATTATATCTAGGGTAGTACCTACCCGTTAAAGTTCATACTTAATAGCTTAGTACAAAAATTAATTACTACCATCCAAATAATACTCAACCATGGAAAATTATTGCATTTCACACTTCACTATTTTACATATGCTTATCTTACATCAAACATTAAGCAAACCACACTAGTAATATTATACATAACGTTATATGATCCCATGGTTTAAAACAAAAATGCATCATTTAACCCAAAACGTTTGTGTTCAAAGAAATCGCTTAAAGGTTATCTTGACTGTCTCCCTGCATTTTGGCTGAGGGGCTGAAGAACTAGATGCCGGGATAGAACTAATAGGAATAGCGGGAATAGGGGTGGAAGTGTCTGGTGGAGTTGGTGCCACATCATCCTTACTAAACTCGGGATTTGGATTTTCTAATTCAGTAGCCTTTCGTTTCTTTCCTCTTTCGAACTTGTCTTTCGTAATTTCCTGTATTTCTTCCTCCTCAGGATCACTTTCCGGTTCCTCTTCAATTGATTCATCCGAAAATTGTGAGTCTTCCCCAAAGGTATCGTTTTCATCATCGGACAGGTTAATGACTGGAACACCATCTGAAGATTCTGGTTCGGAGTCGCTGAATGTGATAACAAGTTCTAAACCAGACATCTATCACATAACAACTAGTACGTTAGTACCACATAATATTTACATATTAATTTTTAACCAACAAGGATAAGCAATAGTTTTCTAAATCAAACACGGTCAAAGTCCAGACTCACTAATGCATCCTAACAAACTCGATAAGACACACTAATGCAAATTTTCTGGTTCTCTAAGACCAACGCTCTGATACCACATGTCATAACCCGACCTTAACCATAAGGACGAATACAATAACATATGATTTCATTGCGATGTATTGACCTCTATATGCGACATTTTTCAAAAACTGCATTCGTTTTTACAATACAAACCATAGCTTTTATTACAAATACAAGGTTTAAACAACTTAATAATAATTATCGTTTAGCGATAATCTTAGACTTACAAACTTTACATGTGATAATAACAATACGACTTCCAACATATTTTACATTACAAATCCTCCGATATGCAGTTTTATTTTTGACACAAATATGCATACTCAAGATCTTGCTTAAATTCAACATGTTGCAGCGGAAGCTTTTAGTTATCACCTGAGAATAAACATGCTTAAAACGTCAACATAAAGTTGGTGAGATATAGGTTTAATGCCGGCAGCGTTATAAATATAGACCACAAGATTTCATATATAAACATTTTAATAAAAATATTCTAAGTTGTTGAGCACTTGATAACCATACTTAACATTTAATCAACGTCACATATTCCCTTTATTATGAAATCTTACTACACCGTACCAAGTGTAGTCACCGAAACGAAGTACTGTGCAACCGTTGAATACTGGTCTTCCAGTCCGGTTGGGGTTGTCAGGCCCGATAGATCTATCAACAGAATTCGCGTTTACAATACCTCATGTAAATAGTAGTTACCAAGTTACATGGAAATATGCCAATGGTACAACTCAATATAGAATATATATTTTTAATCACTTGTGTCCATAACGTAAATCATAAAATGCATGTATTCTCATCCCGAAATATTTAGAGTTTAAAAGTGGGACTATATACTCACTTTTACCTGGAAGGTATTTAATTCGACTTGGTCTCCGATAGATATCACGAACCTAACCATATATATAATATATCAACATATTTTCTTTTTAAGTAATCGTTACATATATATATACTTTTAATACTTTTAATATTTTCTTAGTCCGTAGTTAGCAGTCCGATGTTAGTGGTCCACAATTAGTTGCTTAAATAAAATAAATAAATACCCCATCGTATTCGTATTGATCAGAATTAATCTCGACCCATGGTACCATGTTGTCAAATGACGTGTTGCGTACATAAAGTACCGTGTTGTCAAATGACGTGTTGCGTACAATCATGAGGTCTTATGATTAACCTTCTCGTGTTGTTTACGGGTGGTCCTGAAATATATAAAATCAAATCATAAGTAATTATATATAAAATATCATATTAATTAGAAAAGATATGATTAATTTACTTTTTCTCCAAATATTTTCGTAGCTAAACTAGCTTCAGATACCCAATCTTGTTTTAGTCGTAGTTTCTTCATTACAACTCCGTTTTTGTTGGTTCAACTTGCCACTTCCTTGGATCGAGTCAAATTTTAAGAATATGAACTGAAAATACCTTAGTTTGTATTCGAAATCATAGGTTATAGGTCAAACTTTGGTGAAACTTATGAAAGTGATCATTTTCCATCATAAAAACAACATTTAATGATCATTTTTCAAAAAATACTTACACTTTGAGTTAAACTATGAAATCTTTATGTGTTAACATATTCATAATAAGTATCATTTTTCTAGAACATGAACTTCCAATTCAAAGTTCAAGATGGTTTTTAATTATCCAACCCAAAACAGCCCCCGGTTGCACTCCGACGACGTAGATTCAGTTTTTAAGATGTTCTTTGTAAAAACAAGTTATATCTTGTTAAGTTAGCATATCATTATGATATATTACAGGTCTTGAAGTGTTTTAAAAGTCAAGTTAGAAGGATCTATTTAGTTTGCGAACAAGTTTGAAATCATTCAAACTATGTTCTTGTTGTTAAAATTTTATACCACAAAATAAGATAGCTATATGAATATGAATTGAATAAGATTATGAACAAGGTTACTACCTCAAGTTACTTGGACAAAGTTACTGCAAAAGATAATAAATAATCTTGGAATCAAAGAGTGGTGGAGTTAGATCAAAAGGTTGGAAGTAAACTTCTTCAAATGGGTGGTTATTTTGATATGTTCTTGAAAGGGTTTTATTATGGTGTTTAAGGCTTGTAATTGAAGCTAAATGATGGGAAAAATGCTTGGAGATGATCAAGTATGAAGTTAGGAGTATTTTGAGAGAGAAATGAGGGTGTAGGTATGAGAAAATAGAGTGAAGAAATGGTGTTCATTCATAAAAACGTTTTTAGTTTATAAAGAAAAAAAAGGATTCCTAATTTTGTTTTCTTACTAATAATTCATGCTACTTGACAAATCCTAGTTACCTCATATCTAGGGCAGTAATAATGTTGAATAGGATATTGATTTGATGTGTATATACCAATATTAAATACGTATAGAAGTTGGGTATGATACGGGTACATATACCCTAGATATACGTATAGAAATCTTGAGGAAACGGAACGAGAATTCAAATATAGCTATCTTTTGTGAATATACTTATATTGTTTTATGTATTTAAGTCCTTAAAAAGTGATTAAATACATTATATATACGATACATGTATAAGCATTATAGATTATAAGTATATATATCAAAGAATGTTACGTATAGTTATCGTTTTGAAAACTTAAGTTAGTAGTTTCAAAATATACTTATAACTCATTGTCATTAGTACACAATGAGATGTTAAACCATCCTTAGATCATGTTAAATATATATAAATACATATATATACACAAACATATAATTATCGTATGTTATATAGTTCTTGATATCATCGGTCATATTGGACAGTCAAACGTTGTGTAAAACTCTTTTCAAAAACACAAGTCTCAACAATTTGGATTGCTTATCATGTTGGTATGGTTTAATTTATGTAAATATTAATCTCATAAGTATAAAATGATCGGAAAAATCGGGGTCGTTACACAAAATAGGTTCTTAACCCGTAGCGTAAAATTGCATTTGGGTTCCCCGCATTTAATGCTTTAAAGAAAACACGGCGTAACTTACGGTCTCCCCAATGTGATATACCCCACCTATCAAAGGAAAGCCTTTTATAAACTAAGGCATTTCCGGAAAGTCTTTCAAATGTTTGACGGGTTAATTTCGCCATAACTAAATGTGCTGATGAATTTTGACCGACTCTAGACAAGATTTCCTCAATCATATCCTCTGGTAGGTCTTCTAAAATATTCAGTTGTCTACCGTTAACGTCCATTTTGTTTTTATACTGTAAAATAGACAAGGATTAGATTCGTAAAAGATAATTAACAAATAATACAAGCAATTTTTACATAGAACATAAAAGTATAAGCATACTACAATACATATAATACACAACATGATTACAACCCTCTAATCTGAATCACTGGTTTCTTCTTCTTCGGACTTGGTTCGTTTTCCTAATTTTCTAGGAATATATGGTGTTCCTCTAATACGAGCCGTCGTTTTCCATAATGGTTTAGAAAAACCTGGTGGTTTAGAGGTTCCCGGGTCATTGTTACATTTTAGGAAATACGGATGTTGTCGATACATATAAAGTTCATCGGGGTTGGAATCGGGTTTCTTTATTTTTATACCTTTTCCCTTATTATTTTCTTTCTCTTTATTAAATTGGGTCGAGGTAATTTCTATAACATCATCGGAATCCTCATCGGGATCCGATTCATCGGAAAATTGGTAATCTTCCCAATATTTTGCTTCCTCGACGGAAACACCATTGACCATTAATAACTTTGGTCCGTTGGTTGAGGATTTTCTTTTATTTAATCGATTTACTATAGGTATCAATATTTCTTCCTCCGGAACCTCTTCTTCTTCTAGTTCCTCCTCTTCCGATTCCTCCTCTTCTGGTTCCTCCTCTTCCGGTTCCTCCTCTTCCGGTTCCTCCTCTTCCGGTTCCTCTTCGGGAATTTGTGAATCTTCCCAAAATATATTTGGCTCTTCATTATTATTAGGTGAATCAATGGGATTTGTACTAGAGGTAGACATCTATCACACAATATCAAAAACGTTAAGAGATTAATATATCACATAATATTTACATGTTAATAATATATAATTTCCAACAAAAAAAATGTTAAGCAATCATTTTTGAAGAAAAATACGGTCGAAGTCCAGACTCACTAATGCATCCTAACAAACACGGTAAGACACACTAATGCAATTTTCTGGTTCTCTAAGACCAACGCTCTGATACCAACTGAAATGTCCCGTTCATATTGATTATAAACGTTCCATATTAATTGATTTCGTCGCGAGATTTTGACCTCTATATGAGACGTTTTTCAAAGACTGCATTCATTTTTAAAACAACCATAACCTTTATTTTATCGATAAAGGTTTAAAAAACATTACGTAGATTATCAAATAATGATAATCTAAAATATACCGTTTACACACGACCATTACATAATGGTTTACAATAAGAATATATTACATCAAAAATAAGTTTCCTGAATGCAGTTTTTACATAATATCATACAAACATGGACTCCAAATCTTGTCCTTATTTTAGTATACAACAGCAGAAGCTCTTAATAATCACCTGAGAATAAACATGCTTAAAACGGCAACAAAAATGTTGGTGAGTTATAGGTTTAACCTATATATTATCAAATCATAATAATAGACCACAAGATTTCATATTTCAATATACATCCCATACATAGAGATAAAATTCATTCATATGGTGAACACCTGGTAACCGACATTAACAAAATGCATATAAGAATATCCCCTATCATTTCGGGAAATCCTTCAGACATGATATAAACGAATTCGAAGTACTAAAGCATCTGGTACTTTGGATGGGGTTCATTTTGCCCAATAGATCTATCTTTAGGATTCGCGTCAATTAGTAGATCGGTTTACTAATTCTTAGGCTACCAAGCAAAAGGGGCATATTCGGCTTCGATCATTCACCCATATAATGTAGTTTCATTTACTTGTGTCTATTTCGTAAAACATTTATAAAACTGCATGTATTCTCATCCCAAAATATTAGATTTTAAAAGTGGGACTATAACTCACTTTCACAGATTTTTACTTCGTCGGGAAGTAAGACTTGGCCACTGGTCGATTCACGAACCTATAACAAATATGTACATATATATCAAAGTATGTTCAAAATATATTTACAATATTTTTAATACGTTTTACTGTTTTAAATTTATTAAGTCAGCTGTCCTCGTTAGTAACCTACAACTAGTTGTCCAAAGTTAGATGTACAGAAAAAAATTGATATATATTATCTTGAATCAATCCACGACCCAGTGTATACATGTCTCAGGCTAGATCACAACTCAAAGTATATATATTTTTGGAATAAACCTAAACCCTGTATAGCTAACTCCCACATTACTGCATATAGAGTGTCTATGGTTGTTCCAAATAATATATATACATGGGTCGATATGATATGTCAAAACATTTGCATACGTGTCTATGGTATCCCAAGATTATATAATATATTAGAATACATATATAATACAATATATGTTATCTAGGATATGATTTGTATAGATTTGTTAAATATTTCCCGTAGCTAAAATAATCAAAAAATATCCAATCTTGTTTTACCCATAACTTATTCATTTTAAATCCGTTTTGAGTAAATCACATTGATATGGTTTCATATTGAACTATAATTTAAGAATCTAAATAGAAAAAGTATAGGTTTATTGTCGGAAATTTAAGTTACATGTCAATTACTAAAGAGGTAGTCATTTCTGTCGAAAAAACGACATCTTGATGACCATTTTGGAAAACACACTTTCACTTTGAGTTTAACCATAATTTTTGGATATAGTTTCATGTTCATAAGAAAAATCATTTTCCCAGAAGAACAACTTTTAAATCAAAGTTTATCATAGTTTTTTATTAACTAACCCAAAACAGCCCGCGGTGTTACTACGACGACGTATGTCCGATTTTACGGTGTTCTTCGTGTTTCCAGGTTTTAAATCATTAAGTTAGCATATCATATAGATATATAATATGTGTTTAGTTGATTTTAAAAGTCAAGTTAGAGGGATTAACTTTTGTTTACGAACTAGTTTAGAATTAACTAAACAATGTTCCAGTGATTACAAGTTTAAACCTTCGAATAAGATAGCTTTATACGTATGAATCGAATGATGTTATGAACATCATTACTACCTCAAGTTTTCTGAATAAAGTTACTGGAAATGAGAAAAATGGATCTAGCTTCAAAGGATCCTTGGATGGCTTGAAAGTTCTTGAAGCAGAATCATGACACGAAAACAGTTCAAGTAAGATTTTCACTCGAAATAAGATTGTTATAGTTGTAGAAATTGAATCAAAGTTTGAATATGAATATTACCTTAAATTAGAAAGATAACCTACTGTAAATAACAAAGGTTCCTTGATATTAGATGATTACTTGGAATGGATTAGAAAGCTTGGAAGTAGACTTGCAAACTTGGAAGTATTCTTGATTTTTATGAAACTATACTTATGGAATTTATGAAGATCACTTAGAACTTGAAGATGGAACTTGAGAGAGATCAATTAGATGAATAAAATTGAAGAATGAAAGTGTTTTTAGGTGTTTTTGGTCGTTGGTATATGGATTAGATATAAAGGATATGTAATTTTGTTTTCATGTAAATAAGTCATGAATGATTACTCATATTTTTGTAATTTTATGAGATATTTCATGCTAGTTGTGAAATGATGGTTCCCACATGTGTTAGGTGACTCACATGGGCTGCTAAGAGCTGATCATTGGAGTGTATATACCAATAGTACATACATCTAAAAGCTGTGTATTGTACGAGTACGAATACGGGTGCATACGAGTAGAATTGTTGATGAAACTGAACGAGGATGTAATTGTAAGCATTTTTGTTAAGTAGAAGTATTTTGATAAGTGTCTTGAATTCTTTCAAAAGTGTATGAATACATATTAAAACACTACATGTATATACATTTTAACTGAGTCGTTAAGTCATCGTTAGTCGTTACATGTAAGTGTTGTTTTGAAACCTTTAGGTTAACGATCTTGTTAAATGTTGTTAGCCCATTGTTTATTAAATCAAATGAGATGTTAAATTATTACATTATCATGATATCATGATGTATTAATATATCTTAATATGATATATATACATTAAATGTCGTTACAACGATAATCGTTACATATATGTCTCGTTTCAAAATCATTAAGTTAGTAGCCTTGTTTTTACATATGTAGTTCAATGTTAATATACTTAATGATATGTTTACTTATCATAATATCATGTTAACTATATATATATATATATATATATATATATATATATATATATATATATATATATATATATATATATATATATATATATATATATATATATATCCATATATATGTCATCATATAGTTTTTACAAGTTTTAACGTTCGTGAATCACCGGTCAACTTGGGTGGTCAATTGTCTATATGAAACCTATTTCAATTGATCAATTCTTAACAAGTTTGATTTCTTAACATGTTGGAAACACTTAATCATGTAAATATCAATTTCATTTAATATATATAAACATTGAAAAGTTTGAGTCACTACAGATAATCCGTTCAAATGTTTACAAGAACGGATGAAAGATGAAGATAAATTAGAACCCAAAAGCCCCAATCGATCAGTCAATCAACTTACAGAATCTTTTGACCGATCTACTTTTCTGAAAAATTGATAAAGAAAAAGTAATTAGAAATAGAAAACAACCTGGGGATAACAAATCAGTTGGGCACCATGAACATAGAAAACTGATGTGTTTTCTTGGGGAACAACAAGTTCATAACCCTAGATACACGCATGATAAAGTAGGTATAGGAGATATCTCTGATAAAACTGATGGTTGCATTAGAAAACTGGACCCACGAATGAATGACCCACGAATGAATATCTCTGCTACTATACTTCATAATGATACAATTGGGCCTAAGGGCACTTTTGGGCTAAAAAGTATTCAAGGGAGTACTGTTGGGCCGAATAAAAGGACTGGTGGGCCGAATATTAACAGTGAAAAGGAGTCTAGTAGTCCCAAACAAGGTATTTTTGATTATGAGAATGAAAAGGTAAAAAAATCTATTATTTTTAAAAATAAAAATTTGGCTAATACCTCCCGTTTTACTGGAAAAGCAAATATTATTTCACATAACGTAAAAAGTAACGAGTGGAATTTTGATTGTGGGGCTACTCACACCATGACCTTTGAAATATCGGACTTTTGTTCAAAATCCAAACCACGAGTTAATAAAATCCAAACGGCAAATGGGGTTATTGTTCAAGTAGAAGGGGGCGGGAACATCGAAATTACTCCGAGTATGAAATTATCCAATTGCTTATATATTCCAACCCTATCCCACAAATTATTATCCATTAGTCACGTTACAAAAGAACTAAACTGTTCCGTTGTTTTACACCCCACTTTCTGTATCCTTCAAGATATCAGGACTGGGGTGATTATTGGGCGTGGTACCGAACGGGGTGGGTTATACTATGTGAATGAAGTAACCCAACAAGGTACCGTAATGCTTGCTCACGGAACACCTACGAGGGAAGCGTGGTTATGGCATAGAAGGTTGGGTCACCCATATGCCGAATACTTACATGCTTTATTTCCAAGTCTTTTTCCGTCCAATGTCACGTTAAATTGTGGAACTTGTATTTTGGCTAAAAGCCACCGAAATACTTTTAAACCTAGTAATACAAGGAAAGATGCTCCTTTTGCTTTAATCCATTCAGATGTATGGGGTCCTGCACCAATTACTGGGGGGAAAAACTTCCGGTATTTTGTCCTATTTATTGATGACCATTCACGCATGACCTGGATTTACTTTTTAACTCACAAATCTGAAGTGTTTGAAAATTTTTTCATTTTTTATAAAATGATACAAACCCAATTTAACAAAATATACAAATTTTGAGATCCGATAATGGGGGTGAATTTATCAATACTTCAATGAAACAATTTTGCGAAGACAATGGGATTATTCACCAAACATCTTACGCTCATACTCCCGAACAAAATGGCGTAGCTGAACGAAAAAATCGACTACTCTTAGAGATGACAAGAGCTTTATTAATTGAATCTAAAGTTCCGAAGAGTTTTTGGCCTGAAGCTCTTGCTTCTGCTACCTATCTTATCAACCGTTTACCTACTAAAGTTTTGGGCACAAAAACCCCTAAAGATACCCTTGCCCAATTCCATACCCTTCCGACTTCATTTAGTATTGAACCTCGGATATTTGGATGCTCGGTCTTTGTCCATATTCCAAAACATGAGCGTAACAAACTAGATCCATGTGCAGAGAAATGTGTCATGGTTGGCTATGGAATAAACCAAAAAGGATATCGGTGTTATAGTCCAAAAAGACAGCATGTTTTTACGACAATGAACTGTGACTTTGTTAAAACTGAATATTTTTACAACACCCAACTCACGAGTGAGGGGGAGAACGAGGGTAATGACACTCTTAGTTGTATGACATGGGTACCACTTCAAACACAAGAACCCGAACCAATACCAAACCCTGAACCAGTTAACCCCGAACCAATACCAAACCCAGAGCCAACACCAAACCATGAGCCAATAGACCCCGAGCCAACACCAAACCATGAGCCAATACTAAACCCCGAGCCTACATAAACCATCCCACCAAACCATGAGACCACTGAAACCTCCTCGAACAATGAGCATCAAACTCAAGAGGAACAACGTGACTTAAATTCTGATGAAACCACCCAACGATATATCCTTCCTCAAAGAGCCAATAGAGGTGTCCCACCAAAATGATATTCTCCAAAAAAAGAAGCGCAAAGATCTAGATATCCTATGGCTAATATAGCACAAAGAAATCTGTCAAAAGAAGCTCAAAAATTTAATTTCACAATTTACTCTGAAAATATTTCAACTTCTGTTGAACAAGCGTTAAAATCAAAAAACTGGGAAAAAGCAATGAAAGTTGAAATGAAAGCTTTAAATGATAATGACACTTGGGAAAAATGTGTGATACCTCAAGGAAAGAAACCAGTGGGATGTCGATGGGTATTTACGATAAAATATAAACCAGATGGAACCATTGAAAGATACAAAGCTCGACTGGTTGCAAAAGGATACACTCAGACATATGGGATTGATTACTCCGAAACCTTCTCACCAGTTACAAAGATTGATACCATTAGAGTTCTCTTCTCTATTGCTGCAAATGAAGATTGGCCACTTCATCAATTTGATGTGAAGAATGCTTTTCTTCATGGCGAATTAAAAGAGGAAGTCTATATGGAAGCACCACCTGGATTCACCCACAACTTTAAAAACAGGGAAGTTTGTCGACTTAAAAAGGCTTTATATGGGCTAAAACAATCGCCGCGGGCTTGGTTTGGGAGATTTACACTATTTATGAAAAAATATGATTTTAAACAAAGCAACTCGGATCATACTCTCTTTTTTAAAAGGAAAGGAAATTTAATTACATGCTTAATCATTTATGTTGATGATATGATAATAACAGGAAATGATAAAGAGGAAATTTCTAACTTAAAAATGAACTTATTTAAAGAATTTGAAATGAAAGATTTGGGCAGACTTAAGTATTTTTTGGGGATTGAAGTATTACGATCCCAACAGGGAATACTTATCTGTCAAAAGAAGTATGTTCTTGATTTTCTTGCAGAAACAGGTATGATTGATTGCAAACCAGCTGATACTCCAATGATTCCAAACCAAAAGTTATATATGGAAGACGAAGCTGATCTTGCTGACAAAGGGCAATACCAAAGGATGGTGGGAAAACTCATCTATCTTGCTCACACTCGGCCAGATATAGCACACGCAGTTGGAGTTGTGAGCCAGTTTATGCATCAACCACAGGTTCACCATATAGAAGCTGTAATGAGGATTATCAGATGCTTAAAGAAAATAGCAGGCAATGGAGTTGTATTAAAAAAGAATGGGCACCTTGAAGCGCAAGTTTATACGGATGCAAGTTGGGCTGGAGAAAAAGGAGATAGACGATCAACTTCAGGTTTCTTCACAATAGTTGGAGGAAACTTAGTTGCGTGGAAAAGTAAGAAACAAAAGGTCGTTTCCTTATCAAGTGCGGAATCAGAATTTAGAGGAATCGCAAAGGGAGTGGTTGAAGCTTTATGGATTCGAAAACTCTTGACAGAAATAGGATTCCCTCCAAAAGAAGCTATTCAGATCCTCTGCGATAATGAAGCAGCAATCGCCATCTCAGAAAATCCATTTCAACATGATCGAACAAAACATGTTGAAGTGGATAGACACTTTATCAGAGAAAAGTTGGATGTGGAAATAATTTCTTTACCATATATAAGATCAGAAGATCAATTGGCCGACATTCTCACCAAATCAGTCAATGGAAGACTCTTCAGCGAAGTTCTTGACAAGTTGAACATTGGAAACCTCACTATTCAACTTGAGGGGGAGTGTTAGAATGCAGAAACCAACAAGGAGTCAAATTACCTATTTTGGTAATTTGACTTTTAGGGATCAGAAAGCTAGTTCATCACTTCCCGTTTGAGATATGTCACAAGCAGCCAATTCAACGGTTCACTACTGCAACCTTTTAGTTTTTAGACTTCCTTATTTGTACATGGGGGTTCCAAAGTAGTATTAGAGCCATCTCATAAGAGGAAAGAGCTGTTATAGTGTTTTGTATATAAAACACTTATCACTTGTAAACCATATTATTCAGATTGCAACAATAACTGATTATCAATACAAAATTCCTCATATTATCAATCATATTCTTATAAAATTGACACACAGGACGAATACTTCAGTAGCATGAGGTAAATTGATATATAGTATATTTACAATTTTTTCTAGATTATTCGTTTGCCTTTATACTCCATATAAAGTAATAGCAAAATGTTTATAACATGTTAATTGTATAACTATAAATTGAAAGTAGTTTTTGTGTTGTATGTGTTTCAATATGATCAATTGCAGTAAGTATAATTTTGTGGATTCATGTGTTTCTTTGCTTATGATTACATAACCTGGTTTGCTTAAGATTAATTGGAATAAGTATTTTTGTTTTCTATGTGTTTTGTTAATTATGTATACAGAACCTTGTTTGCAATGGATTGATTGCATTAAGTTATTTTATTTTTAGTCGTTTTTATGATGTTGCATAGCATGATTTGCCTAAGATTAATTGAAATACGTAAATTTGTTTTATGCTTGTTTTGTTTCTTGTGTTTAATGGTTTTCATTCGATTAATTTGAATAAGTAATTTTGTTTTCTTGTGTTTTATAGTGAAAATGGGCTATTCATGTGGAAGAAATACAATACCAAGGAAATTCAAGTTTAAAGTACTTGTGTTCTTTCTGTTATGTACGGTAGCTTTTGCATACACTTTATGTTTGATGCCATATAAAGTGCCCATCAGTTTAAACTAAGGTCGATATTTTAGCATGTGCAGTTTTGAGAGAAAATAGATGATGCTTCACACGATTTTTTGAAAGTGAAATGATTTTTAAATCTACAGTTATGTGTTCACAGTGGAATTGAAATAATTTTTAGAATTGTAAATAACTGATATAAGTATTTTTTTGCTTTTTATGTTTTCATTTCTTTTGGATAATTTTGACATTGGAAATCATACTAGGTTTTTGATTGGGTAGTTTGCGTGTTTATTATATTCTCAAAAAAGTATAGCGAAGGGGATGTATTTTCAGTTAGGGTTTTAAATTGATGATATTCTTTTAAGTACATTCTTGAAAATATGGATCTATATTACCACTTCTATGATGTTATGGGTCATACATATAACTACGTGGGCCAAATGGTCATATTGTTTATTTCAGTTGGGAGTTGGGTATATTTTTGGCTTTTAGTTGAAGATTTGAGTCATTCCTGCTACAACACAATATATTTGGTCTGTTTCTCTTTTGGTTGTATGGAGATTTGCTGATCTTGTATGCTGCTTAATTCTGTTGATCATAGTGATAATATGTCGCTGTTTTAGTTTGGGTAAAAAATGGTACTATATAATGAATTTGGGTTGAGACTACTATTACAGATTTTATTTGGGTCAATTAACAGTTTTGAGAGTTTGGGTCAAGAACAGATTTAGGTTAAACATTTATGTTATGATATTTGATGCTAGTATAACTTTTTTGGGAGTTTTTGCTTTTACTATAATCTGAATCTGAATATTTGTTGCTTTATTTATCACATATGTTTCACAACTATTACTTATATCATTCCCATTGTTATTAAGAATAATTTTTTTTTTAAAAATTATATGATAAAATACCTGTGAAAGCGCGGGTTATAAACTAGTTACTACAATAATAATCTAAATATTAGATACCACCGAAGCTTGGCTTGAGTGGAATGGAGTGGGATTCAACTTGGGGTACTGTCAACGCATGTTCAATCCTCACTCCAAGCAGGGAATTTCCAACCCTTGATGGTACTGCCAACATCAATGCGATTTGGGAAGGTCTCTGGAGGGGTTTTTCCAACCTTCGATGGTACTGCCAACATCATCACGAATTGGGCTTCCTCCTAACGCGTGTGTGGGTGACAAATGAGAGTATTCGATGTCGATATCGCCGTTCAAAAAAAGAGGATACGTATTACCTAATATGTTTGTCCAATTTGATTGACTTAGGTTTACACAACTTAAATGGGATTGTTAAATCATGTTGCCATATATGTATATGACCAGTATGGGATGTTATGTTTGTGTGCACTAACCATATTTTGAAGAAAGCAATCCTAGGTTTTTTCCACACATGTTTTCACCGTTTATCATTTTACATGGACCGAGTCTTTGAAAAAAGAAAATTGTATGGTGCATAAAAACTTGATAGAATTATGATTAACGAAGAGTTTATCAAGCAGTATCCCCAATCTCATGGTATCTTTTTGCCTTATCTTGTGTCAGATGACAGCCCAACTATGGTTATTATTCCAAAGAGTATTCATCTCAAGTCAAAATCCTTCAGGTTTATGAACTATATTGCTGACAAAAATGAATTTCTCCCTCTTGTGGAAAGAGGTTGGGATAAGGATATGCAAGGATATGAAATGTATAATGAAATGTCCCGTTCATATTGATTATAAACGTTCCATATTAATTGATTTCGTTGCGAGGTTTTGACCTCTATATGAGACGTTTTTCAAAGACTGCATTCATTTTTAAAACAACCATAACCTTTATTTTATCAATAAAGGTTTTAAAAACATTACGTAGAATATCAAATAATGAAAATCTAAAATATACTGTTTACACACGACCATTACATAATGGTTTACAATAGAAATATATTACATCAAAATATGTTTCTTGAATGCAGTTTTTACACAATATCATACAAACATGGACTCCAAATCTTGTCCTTATTTTAGTATGCAACAGCGGAAGCTCTTAGTATTTACCTGAGAATAAACATGCTTTAAACGTCAACAAAAATGTTGGTGAGTTATAGGTTTAACCTATATATATCAAATCATAACAATAGACCACAAGATTTCATATTTCAATACACATCCCATATATAGAGATAAAAATCATTCATATGGTGAACACCTGGTAACCGACATTAACAAGATGCATATATAAGAATATCCTCATCATTCCGGGACACCCTTCGGATATGATATAAATTTCGAAGTACTAAAGCATCCGGTACTTTGGATGGGGTTTGTTAGGCTCAATAGATCTATCTTTAGGATTCGCGTCAATTAGGGTGTCTGTTCCCTAATTCTTAGATTACCAGACTTAATAAAAAATGGCATATTCGATTTCGATAATTCAATCATAGAATGTAGTTTCACGTACTTGTGTCTATTTTGTAAATCATTTATAAAACCTGCATGTATTCTCATCCCAAAAATATTAGATTTTAAAAGTGAGACTATAACTCACTTTCACAGATATTTCCTTCCTCGGAAATAAGACTTGGCCACGGATCGATTCACGAACCTATACAAATATGTACATATATATCAAAGTATGATCAAAATATAATTACAATCATTTTTATAATGTTTTAAAGATTTGAGTGTATTAAGTCAGCTGTCCTCGTTAGTAACCTACAACTAGTTGTCCACAGTTAGATGTACAGAAATAAATCGATATATATTATCTTGAATCAATCCACGACCCAGTGTATACACGTCTCAGGCTAAATCACAACTCAAAGTATATATATTTTTGGAATCAACCTCAACCCTGTATAGCTAACTCCAACATTACTGCATATAGAGTGTCTATGGTTGTTCCAAATAATATATATACATGGGTCGATATGATATGTTAAAACATTTGTATACGTGTCTATGGTATCCTAAGATTACATAATATATTAGAATACATGTATAATACAATATAAGTTAGATAGGATATGATTTGTATAGATTTGTTAAACATTTCCCGTAGCTAAAAGATCAAAAATATCCAATCTTGTTTTACCCATAACTTCTTCATTTTAAATCCGTTTTGAGTGAATCAAATTGCTATGGTTTCATATTGAACTCTAATTTAAGAATCCAAACAGAAAACGTAAGGTTTATAGTCGGAAATTTAAGTTACATGTTAATTACTAAAGAGGTAGTCATTTACGTCGAAAGAACGACATCTTGATGACCATTTTGAAAAACATACTTTCACTTTGAGTTTAACCAAGATTTTTGGATATAGTTTCATGTTCATATGAAAAATCATTTTCCCAGAAGAAAAACTTTTAAATCAACTTTATCATAGTTTTTAATTATCCAAACCAACACAGCCCCCCTCCCCCGGTTTCACTACGACGGCGTATATCCGATTTTATGGTGTTCATCGTGTTTTCAGGTTTTAAATCATTAAGTTAGCATATCATATAGATATAGAACATGCGTTTAGTTGATTTTGAAAGTCAAGTTAGAAGGATTAACTTTTGTTTGCGAACAAGTTTAGAATTAACTAAACTATGTTCTAGTGATTACAAGTTTAAACCTTCGAATAAGATAGCTTTATATGTATGAATCGAATGATGTTATAAACATCATTACTACCTCAAGTTTTCTGGATAATACTACTGGAAATAAGAAAAATGGATCTAGCTTTAAAGGATCCTTGGATGGCTTGAAATTTCTTGAAGCAGAATCATGACACGAAAACAGTTCAAGTAAGATTTTCACTCGAAATAAGATTGTTATAGTTGTAGAAATTGAATCAAAGTTTGAATATGAACATTACCTTGAATTAGAAAGATAACCTACTATAAATAACAAAGGTTCCTTGATCATAGATGATTACTTGGAATGGATTAGAAAGCTTGGAAGTAGACTTGCAAACTTGGAAGTATTCTTGATTTTTATGAAACTATACTTATGGAATTTATGAAGAACACTTAGAACTTGAAGATGGAACTTGAGAGAGATCAATTAGAAAAAGAAAATTGAAGAATGGAAGTGTTTATAGGTGTTTTTGGTCGTTAGTATATGGATTAGATATAAAGGATATGTAATTTTGTTTTCATGTAAATGAGTCATGAATGATTACTAATATTTTTGTAATTTTATGAGATATTTCATGCTAGTTGCCAAATGATGGTTCCCAAATGTGTTAGGTGACTCACATGGGCTGCTAAGAGCTGATCATTGGAGTGTATATACCAATAGTACATACATCTAAACGCTGTGTATTGTACGAGTACGAATACGGGTGCATACGAGTAGAATTGTTGATGAAACTGAACGAGGATGTAATTGTAAGAATTTTTGTTAAGTAGAAGTACTTTGATATGTGTCTTGAAGTCTTTCAAAAGTTTAAGAATACATATCAAAACACAACATGTACATACATTCTAATGGAGTCGTTAAGTCTTCGTTAGTCGTTACATGTAAGTGTTGTTTTGAAACCTTTAAGTTAACGATCTCAATTAATGTTGTTAACCCAATGTTTATTATATCAAATGAGATGTTAAATTATTATATTATCATGATATTATGATGTATGAATATCTCTTAATATGATATATACATTAAAATATCGTTACAACGATAATCGTTACATATAAGTCTCGTTTCGTAATTCTTGAGTTAGTAGTCTTGTTTTTACATATGTAGTTCATTGTTACACACTTAATGATATATTTAAATATCATTTTATCATGTTAAATATAGTGTATAAATATCTTAATATGATACATATATATTTAGTAGACGTTATCATAACGATAATCGTTATATATATCATTTCGAGTTTCTTAACTTAGTAATCTCATTTCTTATGTATATCACACATTGTTAATATACTTAGTGAGATACTTACTCATCATAATCTCATGTCAACCATATATATATGTCTATATATACCACAAATGTAGTTTTTACAATTTTGTAACGTTCGTGAATCGCCGGTCAACTTGGGTGATCAATTGTCTATATGAAACTTATTTCATTTAATCAAGTCTTAACAAGTTTGATTGCTTAACACGTTGGAAACATTTAGTCATGTAAATATCAATCTCAATTAATATAAATAAACATGGAAAAGTTCGGGTCACTACAGTACCTACCCGTTAAATAAATTTCGTCCCGAAATTTTAAGCTGTTGATGGTGTTGACGAATCTTCTGGAAATAGATGCGGGTATTTCTTCTTCATCTGATCTTCATGCTCACAGGTGAACTCGGGTCCTCTACGAGCATTCCATCAAACCTTAACAATCGGTATCTTGTTTTGCTTAAGTCTCTTAACCTCACGATCCATTATTTCAACGGGTTCTTCAATGAATTGAAGTTTTTCATTGATTTGGATTTTGTCCAACGGAATAGTGAGATCTTCTTTAGCAAAACATTTCTTCAAATTCGAGACGTGGAAAGTGTTATGTATAGCCGCGAGTTGTTGAGGTAGCTCCAGTTGGTACGCTACTGGTCCGACACGATCTATAATCTTGAATGGTCCAATGTACCTTGGATTTAGTTTCCCCCGTTTTCCAAATCGAACAACGCCTTTCCAAGGTGAAACCTTAAGCATGACCATTTCTCCAATTTCAAATTCTATATCTTTTCTTTTACTGTCCGCGTAGCTCTTTTGTCGACTCTGGGCGGTTTTCAATCGTTGTTGAATTTGGATGATTTTCTCTGTAGTTTCTTGTATTATCTCCGGACTCGTAATCTGTCTATCCCCCACTTCATTCCAACAAATCGGAGACCTGCACTTTCTACCATAAAGTGCCTTAAATGGCGCCATCTCAATACTAGAATGATAACTGTTGTTGTAGGAAAATTCTGCTAACGGTAGGTGTCGATCCCAACTGTTTTCAAAATCAATAACACATGCTTGTAGCATGTCTTCAAGCATTTGTATCTTCCTTTCGATCTGCCCATCGGTTTGTGGATGATAGGCAGTACTCATGTCTAGACGAGTCCCCAATGCTTGTTGCAACGTCTGACAGAACCTTGAAACAAATCTACCATCCCTATCAGCGATAATAGAGACGGGTATTCCATGTCTGGAGACAACCTCCTTCAAATACAATCGCGCCAACTTCTCCATTTTGTCATCTTCTTTCATTGGCAGGAAGTGTGCTGACTTGGTGAGACGATCAACTATTACCCAAATAGTATTATAACCACTTGCAGTCCTTGGCAATTTAGTAATGAAATCCATGGTAATATTTTCCCATTTCCATTCCGGGATTTCAGGTTGTTATAGTAGACCTGATGGTTTCTGATGTTCAGCTTTGACCTTAGAACACGTCAAACATTCTCCTACATATTTAGCAATATGGGCTTTCATACCCGGCCACCAAAAGTGTTTCTTGAGATCTTTATACATCTTCCCCGCTCCGGGATGTATTGAATATCTGGTTTTATGTTCTTCTTTAAGTAGCATTTCTCTCACATATCCAACTGATAATGCTAAAAACGAACATATATTTCATCGCATTATCCCTCAAGAAAGACAAGCTTTTAGTTGCAATTGTTCTATTTACAAGTGATATGCGTTTAAATAATAAAAGGTGAAGACAAAAGACAGATTCGACGAATTGAAGACGTAAACGACCAGAAACGACTCAAAATTACAAGAGTACAAGATTCGAAATGCAAAATACAAGATATTAAATTGTACACAAAGACGTTCAAAAATCCGGAACCGGGACCAGAGTCAACTCTCAACGCTCGACGCAACGGACTAAAAATTACAAGTCAACTATGCACATGAATATAATATAATATATAATTAATTCTTAAAATTAATATATATATTATATTATATTATAAAAACCGTCGACAGCTTAGGATCCTGGTTTGGTGAGCTGAAATTGTGGGCTCTGCACTCGCGGAGCTCTGAAGAGTAAAATCAACCGCACTCGCGGAGCATAGAATTCTATAAAAGCCCATGCAATTCGACGGTTTTGATAGACCTTTTATATTTTATATATATTTTTCTTTCCCCATTTTTATGTATCAAGTATCACTCCAAATCGTAATCTCAATTTGAAATTTTAATTTTAAGTTAGTGATAATAATAAGGATCGATTAGTCGCATGTATTAAGGTTTTGTAAGTCGAAACTCTGTCCGTGTACCACTACGCTAATAACACCCACTGTAAGTTATGTTTATGTTATTTTCATTAATGTCTCGTAGCTAAGTTATTATTATGCTTATTTAATGCCGAAGTAATCGTGATGTTTGACTAAAAATATTAAAATTGGGTAATTGGGCTTTGTACCGTAATTGGAGTTTGGACAAAAGAACGACACTTGTGAAAATTAGACGATGGGCTATTAATGGGCTTTATATTTGTTTAACTAAATGATAGTTTGTTAATTTTAATATACAGATTTACAATTGGACGTCCCTATAAATAACCATATACACTCGATCGGACACAATGGGCGGGATATTTATATGTACGAATAATCGTTCACTTAACCGGACACGGGAATGGATTAATAGTCTATAGAATTATTAAAACAGGGGTGAAATTATGTACAAGGACACTTGGCGTAATTGTTAACAAAGTATTAAAACCTTGGATTACACGCAGTCGATATCCTGGTGTAATTATTAAACAAAGTATTAAGACCTTGTTACAGTTTAAGTCCCTAATTAGTTGGAATATTTGACTTCAGGTATAAGGATAATTTGACGAGGACACTCGCACTTTATATTTATGACTGATGGACTGTTATGGACAAAAACCAGACGGGCATATTGAATAATCCAGGACAAAGAACAATTAACCCATGGGAATAAACTAAAATCAACACGTCAAACATCATGATTACGGATGTTTAAATAAGCATAATTCCTTTATTTTCATATTTAATTGCACTTCTAATTATTGCACTTTTATTTATTGTTATTGTATTTAATTGCATTTTTATTTATTGTCATTGTATTTAATTGCACTTTTAATTTTCGTACTCTTTAATTATCGTAATTTTATTTTATCGCACTTTTATTTATCGCAATTTCATTATCGTTATTTACTTTATGCTTTAAATTAAGTCTTTTATTTATTTAATATTTTACATTAGGTTTTAACTGCGACTAAAGTTTTAAAAATCGACAAACCGGTCATTAAATGGTAAAAAACCCCCTTTTTATAATAATAATATTACTTATATATATTTGTATTTTTATAAGATAAAACTAATATAGCGTTATGCTTTGTTTAAAAGATTTCCCTGTGGAACGAACCGGACTTACTAAAAACTACACTACTGTACGATTAGGTACACTGCCTATAAGTGTTGTAGCAAGGTTTAGGTATATCCATTCTATAAATAAATAAATATCTTGTGTAAAATTGTATCATATTTAATAGTTTTTCCTAGTAAAATATAAGCTATTTCATATACACCTCGCATAACATCAAGTATTTTTGGCGCCGCTGCCGGGGAACTTAAACGCCGAAAGCGCAACGCTAAAAATAAGAAAAAAAAGTTTTTATAAAAGTTTTTGTTAAGTTCTTTTTATAAAAATATAAGTTTTAAAAATAATAAAAATATAAAAATACAAAAAGAAAAAAAAATAATATATTTATATTTTTAAGAGTTTATAATATTTATAAAGTAAATAAGTATTTTTATTTTAGTTTTAAAATTAAATTTTTATTTAAGTTATATTTATATTTTTTATATTTTATAAAACAGAAAAACAGAAAAACAGAAAAAGTAAAAAAAAAAACTGAACCTGAACCCTCCGCGACTCGCGGAGCTTTTGAACTGGGACTAACCGCACTCACGGAGGTCCTCTGACAGGTCAACATAGTACGCATTAATTACAGTTTAGGGTTTTATTAATAATAATTATTATTATTAACCCTAATTAGGTTTTAAATATTTAATTAATTTGTTTTAGTTTTAATTAATTTGTTTATTTAGTTTAATTAGTTTTATTAATTTATAAAATTAATACTTTTATAAAATAAATAATATAAAAATAATATTTTTATAAAAATGATAATTTTATAAACTTTAAGTTTATTTTTATATTTTGTATCTTTTTATTCGTTTTAGCGTAATTTTTGTATTTTTCGCTCGTATTTAGTTTTAAGATATAGTTTTTACCATAGTTATTTTTACTTCTAGATTTTTAAGATTTGCCGTAAAATTCTTTAAGTGCTTTTTCTTTAGACTAAGATTTAGGTGCTTTAGAATTTTGCGACGCCTTTTTAAGTTTTAGTACCTTTTTAAGTTATTGCCATTTGGGATATAGTATTTCTTTTAAGCTTTAATATTTTTAGACTCAACTTTTAATTTTTAGTTTTTAGTTCCTTTTTAAGTTTCGACGGGCTACTTTCTTATTTTTATTTTTCAACGCCTATTATTTTTCAATCTTTTATTTTTCGACGTTTTTCGACGCGCTCTTTTTCTCTCTTATTTCTCGCCATTCTAGTTTTAGGACATAGAATCATTACCTGAAGGGGCGATTGATACATGGGACGTTTTAGTTGAAAAATTTCTTAAACAATTCTTTCCAGCATCTAAAGCCGTAAGACTTCAAGGAGAAATTGTTACGTTCACACAGAAGCCAAATGAAACTCTATATGAGGCGTGGACAAGATTTGGAAAGTTATTGAGAGGATGTCCGCAACATGGTTTAGACACTTGTCAAATAGTATAAATATTCTACCAAGGATGCGACATCACTACAAGGAAAGACATAGACATAGCAGCTGGTGGTTCCATTATGAAGAAAACCGAAACTGATGCTTATAAAATTATTGATAACACTGCTTCCCACTCACATGAGTGGCACCAAGAAAAAGATATCGTTAGATCATCTAAAGCAGCTAGAGCCGATTCTAGCCATGACTTAGATTCCATTTCTGCAAAGATAGATGCTGTCGAGAGACGAATGGAAAAGATGACTAAGGATATACACTCAATACGAATTAGTTGTGAGCAGTGTGGAGGACCACATTTGACAAAAGATTGTCTTAGTATTGAACTAACAATGGAACAAAGAGAGAATGTTTCATATATAAACCAAAGGCCTGGAAATAATTATCAGAATAATTATCAACCGCCAAGACCAATTTATAATCAAAACCAGAATTATAACCTAAATGCTCCATACAACAACCAACAAGGTCTTAGTAATCAACAAGTATCCAATAATACTTACAATCAGCAAAGACCTAATTTTCAAAACAAACCACCACAAACCGATGAGAAAAAACCGAATTTAGAAGATATGATGACGAAGCTAGTTGAATCTCAAACTCAATTTTTCACATCTCAGAAACAAACCAATGAACAAAATGCTCAAGCATTTAGAAATCAACAAACTTCTATTCAAAATTTGGAACAAGAAGTAAGTAACCTAGCAAGGTTAATAGGTGAAAGAAAATCGGGAAGTCTACCTACTGATACAAATGCTAACCCCCGGAATGAAACAGCTAAAGCCATTACCACAAGAAGTGGTATTACACATAAATCACCTGAAATACCTTAATTTTTGATGAAGCTATTCCTACTCAACAAGAACCACAACCGGAACAAGATAAGGAAAAAGAACTGGTAGTTGAAAATGTTAATGAAGATAACACAGTTAAGGCTAAACCTTATGTTAAACCATACCAACCACCACTTCCTTACCCGAGTAAAATGAGAAAAGAGAGACTTAAAGCCGAGCAATCCAAATTCTTGGATATGTTTAAACAAATAAATGTCAATCTTCCTTTCATTGATGTGATTTCAGGAATGCCTAGATATGCTAAATTTCTGAAAGATCTAATCACGAATAGAAAGAAAATGGAAGAACTCTCGGCTGTTACTATGAATGCTAATTGTTCTGCAGTGCTGTTGAATAAGATACCAGAAAAATTATCAGATCCAGGAAGTTTCACAATTCCATGTTTTCTGGGTAGTCTTAGTTCAATAGAAGCATTGGCAGACTTAGGTGCTAGTATAAATCTGATGCCGTATTCATTATACACTAAACTAGACCTTGGAGAATTGAAACCAACAAGAATAAGCATACAACTAGACGATCGATCAATAAAATATCCTAGAGGGATAATGGAAAACATGCTAGTTAAAATTGGTACTTTAGTATTTCCAGTAGATTTTGTTGTTCTGGACATGGAAGAAGATTCTCAAGTTCCTCTCATATTAGGAAGACCATTCTTAAACATGGCTAAAGCAATGATAGACGTGTTCGGTAAGAAACTGACCCTAAGTATAGAGGACGAGAGTGTTACCTTTTCAGTTGATAGAGCAATGCAACAACCACAATCTGCAGATGATACATGTTATTATATTCAAACTATAGATTCACATGCAGAATTGTTAGAAGAATTTCCAGAATTACATGGAACAGGAGAATGTTCTTTAAGAGAAGGTACTGAACCAATTGATGAAACTGAAATGTTAGCTACACTTATGGCTAATGGATTTGAACCAACAACAGAAGAAATTCAAATGCTAAAAGAAGAAGACAGATATCGATATAAATCATCAATAGAAGAACCACCGACATTAGAGTTAAAGCCACTTCCAAACCATTTGGAATATGCTTATTTACATGGTGAATCTGAATTACCTGTAATAATATCGTCTTCTCTTACTGAAAATGAAAAATCTTAACTTATTTCTGTGTTAAAAGCTCATAAACCAGCTATTGCATGGAAGATTCATGACATTAAAGGAATAAGTCCTTCGTATTGCACACATAAAATCCTTATGGAAGAAGGTCATAAAACATATGTGCAACGTCAAAGAAGACTAAATCCTAATATGCAAGAAGTTGTTAAGAAAGAAATTATTAAACTTCTTGATGCAGGTTTAATTTATCCAATCTCTGATAGTCCATGGGTAAGCCCAGTTCAATGCGTGCCTAAAAAGGGTGGCATTACTGTCATTACAAATGAGAAAAATGAGCTTATTCCTACTAGGACTGTAACAGGATGGCGTGTTTGTATAGATTATAGAAAATTAAATGACGCCACCAGAAAAGATCACTTTTCCTTACCTTTCATTGATCAAATGTTGGAAAGATTAGCCGGAAACAGTTACTATTGTTTTCTTGATGGTTTGTTAGAATATTTTCAAATTCCAATAGCACCCGAAGACCAAGAGAAAACCACATTCACGTGCCCTTATGGTACTTTTGCTTACAAACGCATGCCATTTGGACTTTGCAACTCCCCTGCAACCTTTCAAAGGTGCATGATGGCGATTTTTCACGACATGATAGAAGAATGCATGAAAGTTTTCATGGATGACTTTTCAGTCTTCGGTGATACTTTTGAAACATGTCTAGTTAATCTTGAACGAATGCTTATTAGATGTGAACAATTAAATCTAGTTCTTAATTGGGAGAAATGCCATTTCATGGTTAAAGAAGGCATCGTTCTTGGTCATAAAATTTCAAAAGAAGGAATTGAAGTGGATAGAGTTAAAGTAGATGTAATTTCTAAACTTCCACATCCCACCAATGTTAGAGGAGTTAGGTGTTTTCTAGGGCATGCCAGTTTTTACTGACGTTTCATAAAAGATTTTTCTAAAATTGCCACTCCTATGAATAAACTCCTAGAAAAGGATGCTCCATTCATCTTTTCAGATGAATGCATCAAATCTTTTAATATTCTTAAAGAAAAACTCATTAATGCGCCGATCATGATAACTCCAAATTGGAATCTACCGCTTGAACTAATGTGCGATGCAAGTGATTTTGCAATGGGATCCGTTTTAGGACAAAGGATTGAAAAACAATTTCAACCTATATATTATGCTAGTAAAATGTTACAAAGAGCACAAACAAATTACACAACTACTGAAAAAGAACTCCTTGCTATTGTCTTTGCTTTTGACAAATTTCGATCATATCTCGTTCGAGCTAAAACGGTGGTCTATACCGACCATTCTGCTCTTAGATACCTATTTTCGAAACAAGATGCTAAACCAAGATTAATTCGTTGGATCTTACTCTTACAAGAGTTCGATATTGAAATCCGAGATAAAAAGGGAGCAGAAAATCTCGCAGCTGATCATCTTTCTCGTCTTGAAAATCCTAAATTAGAAGTTCTAAATGAATCGACCATACAAGACAACTTTTCTGATGAATATCTATTGAAGATAGATTATAATGAAATTCCATGGTTTGCAGACTATGCAAACTACTTAGTATGTGGATTCCTTGAAAAAGGATTATCGTACCAAAAACGAAAGAAATTCTTTTGTGGTATAAAACACTATTTCTGGGAAGATCCACATTTGTTTAAAAGTTGTCCAGATGGAATAATACGCCGATGTGTATTCGAAGATGAAGCTAGTAAAATTTTAAACCATTGTCACACAGGATCAACATGAGGGCATTATGGGCCTCAACTCACAGCAAGAAAAGTTTATGATGCTGGATTCTATTGGCCTACAATTTACAAAGACGCACACCTTCTTTGCAAATCCTGTGATGCTTGTCAAAGGGCCGAAAAAATAAGTCAACGTGATGAAATGCCACAAAATGTCATTCAAGTATGTGAAGTATTTGACATTTGGGGTATTGACTTTATGGGTCCATTTCCAAAATCTCATAATAATCTCTACATTCTCGTAGCCATTGATTATGTATCTAAATGGGCGGAAGCACAAGCTCTCACAACTAACGATGCATGAGTTGTAGTCAACTTTTTAAAACGTCTTTTTGCAAGGTTTGGAACATCGAAAGCTTTAATAAGTGATCGGGGAAATCATTTCTGTAATAACCAACTTGAGAAAGTTCTTAAAAGATATGGAGTAACTCATAAAATCTCCACCGCATATCATCCACAGACAAGTGGACAAGTTGAAAATACCAACCGAGCTTTAAAACGTATTTTAGAGAAAACCGTAGGATCAAATCTGAAGGAATGGTCCATTAAATTGGAGGATGCACTCTGGGCTTTTAGAACAGCCTACAAAACTCCAATTGGAACCACACCTTTCAGACTCGTCTACGGAAAAGCATGTCATCTTCCAGTAGAAATTGAACACAAAGCATTTTGGGCTTTGAAGACATGTAATCTTGATTTACATGAAGATGGACGTCTACGGTTAAGTCAATTAAACGAATTAGAAGAATTAAGACATGAAGCATACGAAAATTCGTTGATCTATAAGGAAAGAACGAAGAAATGGCATGATAAAAGAATCAGATGTTCCAAAGAATTTAAAGAAGGAGACAGAGTTCTTCTTTTCAATTCACGATTCAAGCTATTTCCTGGAAAATTGAAATCAAAATGGGATTGAATTTAAGGTTAATGGTTGATAATGCTAAAAACGAACATATATTTCATAGCATTATTCCTCAAGAAAGAGAAGCTTTTAGTTGCAATTGTTCTATTTACAAGTGATATTCGTTTAAATAATAAAAGGTGAAGACAAAAGACAGATTCGACGAATTGAAGACGCAAACGACCAAAAAGCTCAAAAGTACAAAAGACAATCAAAGAGGTTCCAATTATTGATAAGAAACGTCTCGAAGTTACAAGAGTACAAGATTCAAAACGCAAAGTACAAGATATTAAATTGTACGCAAGGACGTTCGAAAATCCGGAACCGGAACATGAGTCAACTCTCAACGCTCAACGCAACGGACTAAAAATTACAAGTCAACTATGCACATAAATATAATATAATATTTAAATAATTCTTATAATTATTTAATATATTATATTTATTTATAAAACGTCGGCAAACAAAGAGCCAAAAGCTGGTGAGCTGTATTCACAAACTCCGCGACTCGCGGAGTTTGAAGGCAAAATGGGCCGCGAGTCGCGGAGGCCCAAATTCTGAAAGTCCCTATAAAGCCAACCGAATTCTGATCATTTTTAACATCTTTTTTTCCTTCTTCTCTCAATATATACGTAATATATATTTATAATTTATATTTTAATTTTAATTTTAATTTTAAATCCTAATAATAAGGGTATGTTAGCGAATGTTGTAAGGGTGTAAGTCGAAATTCTGTCCGTGTAACGCTACGCTATTTTTAATCATTGTAAGTTATGTTCAACCTTTTTAATTTAATGTCTCGTAGCTAAGTTATTATTATGCTTATTTAATCCGAAGTAATCATGATGTTGGGCTAATTACTAAAATTGGGTAATTGGGCTTTGTACCATAATTGGGGTTTGGACAAAAGAACGACACTTGTGGAAATTAGACTATGGGCTATTAATGGTCTTTATATTTGTTTAACTAAATGATAGTTTGTTAATGTTAATATAAAGATTTACAATTGGGCGTCCCTATAAATTACCATATACACTCGATCGGACACGATGGACAGGGTATTTATATGTACGAATAATCGTTCATTTAACCGGACACGGGAATGGATTAATAGCCACTAGAATAATTAAAACAGGGGTGAAATTATGCACAAGGACACTTGGTATAATTGATAACAAAATATTAAAACCTTGGATTACACTCAGTCGACATCCTGGTGTAATTATTAAACAAAGTATTAAAATCTTGTTACAGTTTAAGTCCCCAATTAGTTGGAATATTTAACTTCGGGTATAAGGATAATTTGACGAGGATACTCGCACTTTATATTTATGACTGATGGACTGTTATGGACAAAAACCAGACGGACATATTAAATTATCCAGGACAAAGGACAATTAACCCATGGGCATAAAACTAAAATCAACACGTCAAACATCATGATTACGGAAGTTTAAATAAGCATAATTCTTTTATTTCATATTTAATTTCCTTTATTTTATATTTAATTGCACTTCTAATTATCGCATTTTTATTGTTATTTTATTTAATTGCACTTTTAATTATCATACTTTTTAATTATCGCAAGTTTATTTTATCGCACTTTTATTATTCGCAATTTCATTATCGTTATTTACTTTACGCTTTAATTTAAGTCTTGTATTTATTTTTAATATTTTACATTTGGTTTTAACTGCGACTAAAGTTTTAAAATCGACAAACCGGTCATTAAACGGTAAAAACCCCCCTTTATAATAATAATATTACTTATATATATATATTTGTATTTTTATAAAAGTAAACTAATATAGCGTTAAGCTTTGTTTAAATAGCTCCCTGTGGAACGAACCGGACTTACTAAAAACTACACTACTCTACGATTAGGTACACTGCCTATAAGTGTTGTAGCAAGGTTTAAGTATATCCATTCTCTAAATAAATAAATATCTTGTGTAAAATTGTATCGTATTTAATAGTATTTCCTTCTAAAATTTAATAGTATTTTTGGCGCCGCTGCCGGGGAACTCTTAAAAGCCGGAAGCGCAACGCTAATATATATAAAAAAAAAAAAAAGATTTTTAGTTTACTTTTATTAAAATTCGTTTTTATAAAAATACGTTTTAAATATTCGAAAATATAAAAAGAAAAACAAAAATATAAATATTTTTAGGAGTTTGATAAATATTTAAGTTTTATAAAGTTTCTTTAGTTTGTAAAAATATAAGTTTTATTTAATTTATTTTATAAATATATTTTATAAATATAAATACCGAAAAAAAATAAAATATATATATAAATCTAGTTTTACGATTTTTATTTATAAAATTATAAAGTAATTCTATTTTTATTTTAGTTTTTAAATATAAGTTTTTATTATATATAAATTTTAGATTATAAAACAGAAAAATTTAAAACAGAAAATAAAAAAAAAATAAAAAAAAACGCGTCGATTTTTAAACAAGCTGTCAATTGAATTTCTGAACCCCGCGACTCGCGGAGTTTGCTGTTTGAAATACCGCGACTCGCGGAGCTTTTTCTGACACGCCTGCCAGAAACCCTAACTTGAATTAATACGGATTAATAATTATTATTATTAATTAATTAAGATTTAGGTTTTAATTAAATTAACATTTTATTTTAATCATTTAGTTATATTAAGTTTTAATTAGTTTTATTTATATATTTAAATTAATACTTTTAATAAAATAATATAAAAATAATATTTTTATAAAAATTGTACTTTTTACAACTTTTTGTATATTTTTATATTTTGTCCCTTTTAATCGTTTTAGCGTAATATTTGTATTTTTCGCTCATATTTAGTTTTAAACTTAGTTTTTTTTAACATAATTATTTTTATTTCTAGATTTTTAGGCTTTGCCGTAGAATTCTTTAAGTGCTTTTTTCTTTAGACTAAGATTTAGGTGCTTTAGAACTTTGCGAAGCCTTTTTAAGTTTTAGTTTCTTTTTAAGTTATTTCCATTTGGGATTTAGTTTTTCCTGTAAGCTTTAATATTTTAGACGACTTTTACCTATGTATCAATTATCATTCCAATTAGTAATCTCAATTTGCAATTATAATTTTAAGTTAGTTGTAGTAATAAGGTTAGGTTAGTCAAGTATTTTTAAGTTTTATAAGTTTCTTTTATTTTTCCGTCACCTTTTATTTTTCAACCATTTTTCTTTTTCGATTTTTTTTCGACGAACTCTTTTTCTTTCTTATTTCTCGCTATTCTAGTTTTAGGACATAGATTTTTATTCTACTTCTTATATAAATTTCTTAAAATTTCGAAAATTTATTTTAAGTGGTTAAATTGATAGACATCAAAATTTTCTGGTTCGTAGTAATAGTTGGATTTGTACGTGGACCGGGTTATTGGAGCCAAACAGTCCTCAATTATATTGAGACCAAATGAATCCTGCCCCTCTGCTGCATCTTTTGGCTATTCGAAACGTGGGCAAAATCAGAAAAGTCTATTGATTGGATAACTTATTATAATTTTTCTTTCCTTTTTAAAAACTAATAGGATATCCAGTGAATGCACCGAGCAAGACGTTCACCACCTTTTGTACGTTCACCACCTGTAACTAGATCAAGACATTTAGAAAATATTACCGCCGTTGATTTTTCTTTAGAATCGTCATCCAGTCGACCAAGTACTTCAGTTCAAACTTCCGATAATCCATTTTTTGAACCCGACCTCACAATTGAGAATCCGGAGAATATTCAGAAACGATTCGTAGATCCTGAACCACTAAACTTTCCTCCGGAACCACCAATCATTCAAACAGATATTGTTGAGGAACGAACCATTAAATCAGAATCCTCTAGTGATTCCGATTCAACAAATTCAATTATGGAGAATCTGGAACCTTTAAGTATGGAAGACCGAATGAGAGCTAAACGCACTGGCCAAGGTCATGCAATTACTCATCCAGACATTAATGCGCCAGATTATGAAATCAAAGGACAAATTCTACACATGGTGACTAATCAATGCCAATTTAGTGGTGCGCCGAAGGAAGATCCAAATGAACATTTACGTACCTTTAATAGGATCTGCACACTATTTAAAATCCGAGAAGTTGAGGATGAACATATATATCTCATGTTATTTCCCTGGATTTTAAAGGGAGAAGCCAAAGATTGGTTGGAATCGTTACCTGAAGGGGCGATTGATACATGGGACGTTTTAGTTGACAAATTTCTTAAACAATTCTTTCCGGCATCTAAAGCCGTAAGACTTCAAGCAGAAATTGTTACGTTTACACAGAAACCAAATGAAACTCTATATGAGGCATAGACTAGATATGGAAAGTTATTAAGAGGATGTCCGCAACATGGTTTAGACACTTGTCAAATAGTACAAATATTCTACCAAGGATGCGACATCACTACAAGGAAAGACATAGATATAGCAGCTGGTGGTTCTATTATGAAGAAAACCGAAACTGATGCTTACAAAATTATTGATAACACTGCTTCCCACTCACATGAGTGGCACCAAGAAAAAGATATCGTTAGATCATCTAAAGCAGCTAGAGCCGATTCTAGCCATGACTTAGATTCCATTTCCGCAAAGATAGATGCTGTCGAGAGACGAATGAAAAAGATGACTAAGGATATTCACTCAATACAAATTAGTTGTGAGCAGTGTGGAGGACCACATTTGACAAAAGATTGTCTCAGTATTGAATTAACAATGGAACAAAGAGAGAATATTTCATACATAAACCAAAGGCCTGGAAATAATTATCAGAATAATTATCAACCGCCAAGACCGATTTACAATCAAAACCAGAATTATAACCGAAATATTCCATACAACAACCAACAAGGTCCTAGCAATCAACAAGTATCCAATAATACTTACAACCAGCAAAGACCTAATTTTCAAAACAAACCACCACAACAAACCGATGATAAAAAACCAAATTTAGAAGATATGATGATGAAGCTAGTTGAAACTCAAAAGCAGTTTTTCACATCTCAGAAACAAACCAATGAACAAAATGCTCAAGCATTTAGAAATCAACAAGCTTCTATTCAAAATCTGGAAAAAGAAGTAAGTAACCTAGCAAGGTTAATAGGTGAAAGAAAACCGGGAAGTCTACCTAGTGATACAAATGCTAACCCCCGGAATGAAACAGCTAAAGCCATTACCACAAGAAGTGGTACAACACTTAAACCACCTGAAATACCTGTAACTTCTGATGAAGCTATTCCTACTCCACAAGAACCACAACCTGATCAAGATAAGGAAAAAGAACCAGTAGTTTAAAAGGTTAATGAAGATAACACAGTTAAGGCTAAACCTTATGTTAAACCATACCAACCACCACTTCCTTATCCGAGTAAAATGAAGAAAGAGAAACTTGAAGCCGAGCAATTCAAATTCTTGGATATGTTTAAACAGATAAATGTAAATCTTCCTTTCATTGATGTGATTTCAGGAATGCCTAGATATGCTAAATTCTTGAAAGATCTAATCTCAAATAGAAAGAAAATGGAAGAACTTTCGGCTGTTACCATGAATGCTAATTGTTCAGCAGTGCTGTTGAATAAGATACCAGAAAAACTATCTGATCCAGGAAGTTTCACAATTCCATGTTTTCTGGGTAGTCTTAGTTCAATATAAGCATTGGCAGACTTAGGTGCTAGTATAAATCTAATGCCGTATTCACTATACACTAAACTAGACCTTGGAGAATTGAAACCAACCAGAATAAGCATACAACTAGCCGATAGATCAATAAAATATCCTAGAGGGATAATGGAGAACATGCAAGTTAAAGTTGGTACTTTAGTATTTCCAGTAGATTTTGTTGTTTTGGACATGGAAGAAGATTCTCAAGTTCCTCTCATATTAGGAAGACCATTCTTAAACACGGCTAAAGCAATGATAGACGTGTTCGGTAAGAAATTGACCCTAAGTATAGAGGACGAGAGTGTTACCTTTTCAGTTGATAGAGCAATGCAACAACCGCAATCTGCAGATGATACATGTTATTATATTCAAACTATAGATGCACATGCAGAATTATTAGAAGAATTTACAGAATTACAAGGAACAGGAGAATGTTCTTTAGGAGAAGGTAATGAACAAATTGATGAAGCTGAAATGTTAGCTACACTTATAGCTAATGGATATGAACCAACAACAGAAGAAATTCAAATGCTAAAAGAAGAAGACAGATATCGATACAAATCATCGATAGAAGAACCTCCGAAATTAGAGTTAAAGCCACTTCCAAACCATTTGGAATACGCTTATTTACATGGTGAATCTGAATTACCTGTAATAATATCGTCTTCTCTTACTGAAAATGAGAAATCACAACTCATTTCTGTGTTGAAAGCTCATAAACCAGCCATTGCATGGAAGATTCATGATATTAAAGGAATAAGTCCTTCGTATTGCACACATAAAATCCTTATGGAAGAAGGTCATAAAACGTATGTGCAACGCCAACGAAGACTAAATCCTAATATGCAAGATGTAGTTAAGAAAGAGATTATTAAACTGCTAGACGCAGGTCTAATTTATCCAATCTCTGATAGTCCATGGGTAAGCCCAGTTCAATGCGTGCCTAAGAAGGGTGGCATGACTGTCATTACAAATGAGAAAAATGAGCTTATTCCTACTAGGACTGTAACAGGATGGCGTGTGTGTATTGATTATAGAAAATTAAATGACGCCACCAGAAAAGATCAATTTCCCTTACCTTTCATAGATCAAATGTTGGAAAGATTAGCCGGAAATAGTTACTATTGTTTTCTAGATGGATTTTCCGGATATTTTTAAATTCCAATAGCACCCGAGGACCAAGAGAAAACCACGTTCACGTGCCCTTATGGTACTTTTGCTTACAAACGCATGCCATTTGGACTTTGCAATGCCCCAGCAACCTTTCAAAGGTGTATGATGGCGATTTTTCACGACATGATAGAAGAATGCATGGAAGTATTCATGGATGACTTTTCAGTCTTCGGTGATACATTTGAATCATGTCTAGTTAATCTGGAACGAATGCTTATTAGATGCGAACAATCAAATCTAGTTCTTAATTGGGAGAAATGCCATTTCATGGTTAAAGAAGGCATCATTCTTGGACATAAAATTTCAAAAGAAGGAATTGAAGTGGATAGAGCTAAAGTAGATGTAATTGCTAAACTTCCACATCCCACCAATGTTAGAGGAGTTAGGAGTTTTCTAGGGCATGCCGGTTTTTACCAACGTTTCATAAAAGATTTTTCTAAAATTGCCACTCCTATGAATAAACTCCTAGAAAAGGATGCTCCATTCATCTTTTCAGATGAGTGTATCAAATCTTTTAATATCCTTAAAGAGAAACTCACTAATGCGCCGATCATGATAACACCAAATTGGAATCTACCATTTGAACTAATGTGCGATGCAAGTGATTTTGCAATGGGAGCCGTTTTAGGACAAAGGATTGAAAAACGATTTCAACCTATATATTATGCTACTAAGACGTTACAAGGAGCACAAACGAACTATACAACTACTGAAAAAGAACTCCTTGCTATTGTCTTTGCTTTTGACAAATTTCGATCATATCTCATTATAGCAAAAACGGTGGTCTATACCGACCATTCTGCTCTTAGATACCTATTTTCGAAACAAGATGCTAAACCAAGATTAATCCATTGGATCTTACTCTTACAAGAGTTTGATATTGAAATTCGAGATAAAAGAGGAGCAGAAAATCTCGCCGCTGATCACCTTTCTCGTCTTGAAAATCCCGAATTAGAAGTTCTAAATGAATCGGCCATACAAGACAACTTTCCTGATGAATATCTATTGAAGATAGATTATAAAGAAATCCCATGGTTTGCAGACTATGCAAACTACTTAGTTTGTGGATTCCTTGAAAAAGGATTATCGTACCAAAGACGAAAGAAATTCTTCAGTGATATAAAACACTATTTTTGGGAAGATCCACATCTGTTTAAAAGTTGTCCAGATGGAATAATACGCCGATGTGTATTTGGAGATGAAGCTAGTAAAATATTAAACCATTGTCACACAGGACCAACAGGAGGGCATTATGGGCCTCAACTAACAGCAAGAAAAGTTTATGATGCTGGATTCTATTGGCCTACAATTTACAAAGACGCACACCTTCTTTGTAAATCCTGTGATGCTTGTCAAAGGGCTGGAAAAATAAGTCAACGTGATGAAATGCCACAAAATGTCATCCAAGTATGTGAAGTATTTGACATTTGGGGTATTGACTTTATGGGTCCATTTCCAAAATCTCATAATAATCTATATATACTCGTAGCAATTGATTATGTATCTAAATGGGCGGAAGCACAAGCTCTCCCAACTAACGATGCACGAGTTGTAGTCAACTTTTTAAAACGTCTTTTTGCAAGGTTTGGAACACCGAAAGCTTTAATAAGTGATCGGGGTACTCATTTCTGTAATAATCAACTTGAGAAAGTTCTTAAAAGATATGGAGTAACTCATAAAATCTCCACCGCATATCATCCACAAACAAGTGGACAAGTTGAAAATACCAACCGAGCTTTAAAACGTATTCTAGAGAAAACCGTAGGATCAAATCTGAAGGAATGGTCCATTAAATTGGAGGATGCACTCTGGGCTTTTAGAAAAGCCTACAAAACTCCAATTGGAACCACACCTTTTAGACTTATTTATGGAAAAGCATATCATCTTCCAGTAGAAATTGAACACAAAGCATTTTGGGCTTTGAAGACATGTAATCTTGATTTACATGAAGCTGGACGTCTACGATTAAGTCAACTAAACGAATTAGAAGAATTAAGACATGAAGCATATGAAAATTCGTTAATCTATAAGGAAAGAACGAAGAAATGGCATGATAAAAGAATCAGAAGTTCAAAAGAATTTAAAGAAGGAGACAGAGTTCTTCTTTTCAATTCACGATTCAAGCTATTCCCTGGAAAATTGAAATCAAGATGGTCTGGACCATTCATAGTCAAAAGAGTTTTTCCATACGGAACAATAGAATTAATAAATTCAAAAGGGATTGAATTTAAAGTTAATGGTCACAGAGTTAAACATTACATACATGGTCCGATGGAAGTCGACAACGAAGTTAATCACAATTTCGACACCACAGCTAACTAAGTGTGGGGAGAATCAAGTCTTTTAAGGATAATATGTATTTCTGGTAGAGTTAGATTATCTGTTTTCGTGTAGTTCTCGAAAATGGAACCCGAATGATCTTTCCCTAGCAGACCCTAAAGAACTAGTCTTCTCCCCCCCATTCTGAATTTTTATTTTTTTTAGGAAATGAAGACTGCCTGTGAACTAAACCATGGTCTAATGCTATATGCTTTGATCACTAAACGTAATAATGACACACTACCAAGTGAAATAGTATCAGTAATTAGAGAAAGAATGGATGGAGTTAGAAAAGAATCCAGATGCGAAGATAATAAGTTACAATTTGGTAAATGAAAATCAAAATCCGCAGCGAAAAGAAGAGCACGACACCTAGAAAGATGTCACAAATGCGGAAAATGGTCACATGGAGGTAAATGTTCAAATAATCAAACCTATTCAAACACCGAATTTGTTACTTTATGCAGAGATGGACCGTTCATATGTTTAGAAGAAAAGACATTGAATGCTCGAGGTTACGCATATGTAGCCATGGAAAACCAATTAAACCGACTATCTTATGAATGGGATAGATCATATAACTAAGAAATCTATTTCACAGGTATGTCTGTACAGTTTTTATTTTTTTATTTTTTTATTTTTAACCTTTTGATAATAAACGCTAATTTGTTCGCTAAAAAGTATTAAATTGGTATTGAATAAAATTAGGTTTGGCGACCGAAATTATTGATATCATTCAAAAATTTATTACATCACTGCGAAATTTAACGTTTATTCTTAAGGTATAAATATCTTTAATCAATCAACCCAAAATATTTCAAAAATTCGTCATGAGTTAAATTAGGTCTTGGAACCGAAATTACTTTACCGAAAAGAGGGGCGCATATTTTTGATAATATTTGATTGATTAAAGTGGGATAAAAAGCCAAAAAGATTTTTAATTTTATTTTTACCATGTTTTTAAAATTAATATATAAATCTTAAATTAATATTGTAAACTTTGTAAAAACAATATTTTTAAAATTGTAAATATTTGAAAAAATTAATATAAGTTTGGTGTGAATTTTTAATGTTATGCATTTTAAATTGTAAGTTTGGTGTGAATTTAAAATATGAATTTTTAAATTAAGATTGGTGTGAATTTTTAATTTTTAAAATATGAATTTTATTTTTATGCATTTCAAATTTTAAGTTTGGTATGAATTTTTAATATTAATTTTGAAATTTATATTTAAATTGTGTGAATTTAAAAACAAAAATTTACTTTATCTCATTAAGTTAAAAATATGATTTTTAAAATTCGTCGTAAGTTGAAGACTAGGTCTTTAAACCGAAATTGCTTTACCCGAGGGAGGGACGAGAACTTTTATTATCATTATTTTTAATCTTATTGAATTAAAGTATGCCAAAAACATTAAAAACCCAAAAATCTTAGCTTTTAAAACAATCGCTACAAAAAGACAAATTTTAAAATTTTGTCGAAGGACGGACTAGGACATCGATCCGAAACGACCTCGTCCTAAATAACAAGGGAAACAAAATTTTAAAAATTAATTACTTAATTATTTTATAAGTTAATGATTATATATATAAAAAAAAAGCAAACTTCGCGACTCGCGGAGTTTGAAGCTTTAAACACCGCGAGTCGCGGGAGGACCGAAATACAGAAAAAAAATATAACGCAAGGAACTGATCAGTCCACACCACAAACCAAAAAACACTGCGAAAACCCTCGAAAAAACCCGAAAAATACACCCCAAAATCACAATTTTTAACCGTTAATCACCAAATTTTTTACTAAAATCATGTTGAGAAGGATGCTATCTAGGAATTACTCAAGAAAAACGGTAAATTTCTACAACTAAACACCATTTAATTCGAAAATTAGTGTTCTTGAGCAATTTTTTCCCCAATTTGATTTTGATGCTTTTTAGTGTAATTAGGCTTAAATTGTTTATGTATTATGCTTGTATAACCTAGATTGATGCTATTTAACATGATTAGAAGTCTTAAACTTCAAATTTTGAGTAATCTAGGGTTTGTGTTCTTGAGCAATTTGGGGCTTTTTGATATAAACAGGTTATGGCCGATTTTTGTCATGAATTGTTGCTAAATTAAGTAGTGTAACATGTCTAGGTAGTTAAATGATCCAAACTTTGAGCCTAAACATGATTTTGAGAATTAAAGTGGACTTTTTCAAGTCTAAAATTCATGAACTTGATTTTTGAGAGATAATGCCATTTGAAACTTGTTTAATTGCTAGTAATGATTATTTTGACATGTTATTTGAGTTGAATGCTTATGAACTTGGCGAACATTTTCGTATATGCTTATTTGAAAAAGTGTAGATTTGATGAAAATATGAAAATAAGCTTAAGTTTGATATAAATTGATCATGTCATTGTAATTATTTTGATTGATGATTATGCTGACACTAATGCATATTTGGATGCACAAAAATTGTGTTTGATGTGTTTTGCAGACTGAAAGGGGTGAATCTTCATCTCAAGCTATCAATGCTCCTGCTGAGAATGCGGAACAACAGGAGGTGGATAACTACTACAAGCAAGATATACCTCACCCAGTCATGACATTTTCTGATATGCACTTGGAAGAGTTGCACCCGAACCTGAGATTTGACAGACTTTGGATAGATTATCCAAAATATCAAAGGGGTTTGCATACTCTTCATTCCAAAGTTGTTGAGGTACCTAGGGTCATAGAATGGGGACCCTTAGAAGCTGTAGAATTGGCCGGGCCAATTAGAGAATTACTTGTACAGAGGTATGGTAATTCTACTTTTAATGACTGGGTACGTTTATTCACCATGCGTAGACCTGTATATAAAGTATGGTGTGAAGAATTGTTGTGTAGTATAGAGTTGACTGATCGGGTAGCTAGTTTAACCGATCGATCTTTTATTAGATTTTTGTTAGGCGGTTCGATGCGCAACATGTCTTTACTAGACATGGCTCAAGCTTTACGTATATATACGCCTGAGGAGTTAGCATCTGCCGATTGTAGAGGATTGATACTAAATGGTAGAAAGATAGATGAAAATTTTGATACACACGGTGTATGGAGTCAAATGACAAGCCATCACCGTTTCAGAGGGGGAAATTACTCTTATTTGGATATAGATAGAGCTGAATTAAGAGTAATTCATAGGTTTTTAGCTAATTCGATTACACAAAGGGGTAAGAACCAGGAAAAAGTAAATGAACAGGATTTGTTTTACCATATGTGTATTCGAGACCCACAAAGCGCTGTAAGTATACCGTATTGTGTGGGTTATTATTTATCAGCTATGGTTCGGGGGATGAGACCGCATAGCATAATAGGAGGTGGTATTTTTATTACTTTGATTGCTAAATATCTCGGTGTGGATATAAGTCGGTGGGGATTATTAGTCGAAGAACCAGAATCCCGCGATACTATAGGTTTAAATGTATACCATGGTGCGAAAGTTTTGAAGAGGCGAAATAACGCCGCAGTACCATACCATGGTAGACATCCACAGGTTAAGAGAAACCAACAGCAAGGTAATGTAGGAGGGGGAAATGAGATGCAAGAAATGCAAAGGTTTATAGCTTCATAGGAGTACAAAAATGCTAGACATAGAGCATTTGAAGATTGGCAAGTTCATCAGAACCAAATCATAGCTCATTGCCAACATATAGGTAGAAACTATATCCTTACACCAAAACCCATATTCCCTCCCTGGTCTATAGAGATGCAACCACCGTATCCTACGTATAACCCTGCCGAAGCATTCTATAGCACCTATGGTTATGCTTGGAACCCCTATTGGTACCAGTATAATCCCTAGTTTACTTAGTTTTTATTTTTTTTTATTGTGTAATTTGTAATATTGATACATTTAATACTTATGTTAATATTGTAATATTTTTTAAATTTTCTAACTTCTTAGATTTTAATAATTTTTGAATGTGGGGTAATATACCAAACTTCAAAAATATGTATATATGTTTGCAGTTTATCTTATGTACACAACAGGGTAAAACAACGCATTTTCAAAGACTGGCATTAAGTTCAGCAAAAGCAACTAATTTTGACGACAAGATGCAAAATATATGTGAAATAACAACAAGACGGAATGAACAAATGATGTGCACCATTTATCATTCAGCAAACAAACGCCAATATGTTTGGAAACTTTGGTAAAATTTAATCAATTTCTCACAAATCACCCTCAATAATTTAAATTGTTACTGATTTCTTGCAAATGAGGGCATTGCAAGATCTTAAGTGTGGGAAGGGGTTAAATTCTTTCGGATTTTAAAATTTTTTACTTTATACACTTGGTTACCATTAAAAATACTAGTAAAGCAGTAGTTGTATTAGAATCTAGTGCTCTCTGATAATAAAGAACAGCCCTAGTCTTATATACTGACTACCCAATTCTAGTAAAATTTTTAAAAATTTTCAATTAAATGAACTCAAAATCATGTTTATACATATTTATGAACGATAAAACTAGGTTTTAGCACCGAAATTATTGTAACCTCGGAAAGGACATAAATTGAGAAACAAACCAAAATGTTAAAATTCATTTAAAATGGAATAGAGGACGATAAAAAGGAAAATAAAAGCCAAGTGTGGGAAAATTCTCCAAGATATTCAAAACATATATCACATATTTCTGTAACAAATAACTAAAAATACTTTTGCTTTGGACTAAACTAAACTGTTTTACCCGATGAAAGAAAAGAAGAGATGGATCTACACGATGAATCAATTCCATCATTAAAAGGAAGTAAAGTCTTCTGAAAAAGAAACGCGCTTCTTGATTTAGGTCATGAAGTTGTCGTCCAGACCAGCTGTAGGTTGACGAAAAATCTAGAAAAGTCATCACTAAAATCAGCAGGAAATCCACGGACCTCAGCATTAAACAGGGTCGCCAAGTGGTCAGATTTATCCTAACCATGAGAAGGATTGATCTCGTAAAATGGGGGGCACCATGCAAATTAGCTGGATAAGTCTAATGAATCAGATCCCCAGAAAGGATAATCTCCTTAAAGATTAAAAATCAGCTTTTAAGCCTGATATTACTCAATCCTTGAGATTGACCTTAAAGATTGAGAATTACAAACTCATGGAATTCAATGATATCTAAAATCGAGCTTGAACGAGAAAATATTTTGATCAAAATTACAAACCGATTTGTTTTCTGAAAACCCTATTCTCAATGCGTTCATTACCATTGAACGTAAAATCCTAGGAATTCACATGGAATTCATTAGGTCACCTGAACCAAATCGGGTGTCAACCGTAAGAACGGTGGTTGCATAGCATGGTTGAAGACAGGACCTTGTGCCAGACCGAAAAATCATAGGATGATCTTTACTATTGCTCCTACAAAGGATAGTAATAGCATCCGACATGTTTTTGGACCATAATCAAATGCATGTCATTAGACATTGCCTTAACAGTTGCTTGTTCAACGCTTTCCTTTACAACCGGACGGTAGTTTACCGAAAGGTAATATACGGGACAAGTAAACTGGACGTGTTGCTTTCCAACTACAAGGTTAGCAAGTGGGTGACACAAAACCGCAAGTTTTGAGCTAAAATTTTCAAATCTGAAACCCACCAAACCCACAAAAATATTTTGCAAACACCGGTGAAGGGTTATTCCGGAAAACTTATCTAGGGTAAAAGCTAGATTGAATTTTCAAAAGATCAAATATTTTCATAAAGATCCAATTTCCTTAAGGATCTACATTTTCATAGTCATGTGGAACTGTAAACCATATCGTTACTACCATTGTTTATACCGCCGTATAGAAATCACTGATGTACAAAGTGTGAAGAATAAAGAAGTGATTCTAGTATTTCAAGACGATATTGCTTGAGGACAAGCAACGCTCAAGTGTGGGAATATTTGATAATGCTAAAAATGAACATATATTTCATAGCATTATTCCTCAAGAAAGACAAGCTTTTAGTTGCAATTGTTCTATTTACAAGTGATATTCGTTTAAATAATAAAAGGTGAAGACAAAAGACAGATTCGACGAATTGAAGACGCAAACGACCAAAAAGCTCAAAAGTACAAAAGACAATCAAAGAGGTTCCAATTATTGATAAGAAACGTCTCGAAGTTACAAGAGTACAAGATTCAAAACGCAAAGTACAAGATATTAAATTGTACGCAAGGACGTTCGAAAATCCGGAACTGGGACATGAGTCAACTCTCAACGCTCGACGCAACGGACTAAAAATTACAAGTCAACTATGCATAAAAATATAATATAATATTTAAATAATTCTTATAATTATTTAATATATTATATTTATTTATAAAACGTCGGTAAACAAAGAGCCAAAAGCTGGTGAGCTGTATTCACAAACTCCGAGACTCGCGGAGTTTGAAGGCAAAATGGGCCGCGAGTCGCGGAGGCCCAAATTCTGAAAGTCCCTATAAAGCCAACCGAATTCTGATCATTTTTAACATCTTTTTTTCCTTCTTCTCTCAATATATACGTAATATATATTTATAATTTATATTTTAATTTTAATTTTAATTTTAAATCCTAATAATAAGGGTATGTTAGCGAATGTTGTAAGGGTGTAAGTCGAAATTATGTCCGTGTAACGCTACGCTATTTTTAATCATTGTAAGTTATGTTCAACCTTTTTAATTTAATGTCTCGTAGCTAAGTTATTATTATGCTTATTTAATCCAAAGTAATCATGATGTTGGGCTAATTACTAAAATTGGGTAATTGGGCTTTGTACCATAATTGGGGTTTGGACAAAAGAACGACACTTGTGGAAATTAGACTATGGGCTATTAATGGGCTTTATATTTGTTTAACTAAATGATAGTTTGTTAATGTTAATATAAAGATTTACAATTGGGCGTCCCTATAAATTACCATATACACTCGATCGGACACGATGGGCAGGGTATTTATATGTACGAATAATCGTTCATTTAACCAGACACGGGAATGGATTAATAGCCACTAGAATAATTAAAACAGGGGTGAAATTATGTACAAGGACACTTGGTATAATTGATAACAAAATATTAAAACCTTGGATTACACTCAGTCGAAATCCTGGTGTAATTATTAAACAAAGTATTAAAATCTTGTTACAGTTTAAGTCCCCAATTAGTTGGAATATTTAACTTCAGGTATAAGGATAATTTGACGAGGATACTCGCACTTTATATTTATGACTGATGGACTGTTATGGACAAAAACCAGACGGACATATTAAATTATCCAGGACAAAGGACAATTAACCCATGGGCATAAAACTAAAATCAACACGTCAAACATCATGATTACGGAAGTTTAAATAAGCATAATTCTTTTATTTCATATTTAATTTCCTTTATTTTATATTTAATTGCACTTCTAATTATCGCATTTTTATTGTTATTTTATTTAATTGCACTTTTAATTATCGTACTTTTTAATTATCGCAAGTTTATTTTATCGCACTTTTATTATTCGCAATTTCATTATCGTTATTTACTTTACGCTTTAATTTAAGTCTTGTATTTATTTTTAATATTTTACATTTGGTTTTAACTGCGACTAAAGTTTTAAAATTGACAAACTAGTCATTAAACGGTAAAAACCCCCCTTTATAATAATAATATTACTTATATATATATTTGTATTTTTATAAAAGTAAACTAATATAGCGTTAAGCTTTGTTTAAAGAGCTCCCTGTGGAACGAACCGGACTTACTAAAAACTACACTACTCTACGATTAGGTACACTGCCTATAAGTGTTGTAGCAAGGTTTAAGTATATCCATTCTCTAAATAAATAAATATCTTGTGTAAAATTGTATCGTATTTAATAGTATTTCCTTCTAAAATTTAATAGTATTTTATACCTCTCTGCTAAAACATCAATGGTCACAGAGTTAAACATTACATAGATAGTCCAATGGAAGTTGACAACGAAGTTAATTACAATTTCGACACCACAGCTAACTAAGTGTGGGGAGAATCAAGTGTTTAAAGGATAATATGTATTTCTGTTAGAGTTAGATTTTCTATTTTCGTGTAGTTCTCGGAAATGGAACCCGAATGGTCTTTCCCTAGCAGACCCTAAAGAACTAGTCTTCTCCCCCCATTCTGAATTTTTATTTTTTTTTTAGGTTTTATGAGATGAAGACTTCCTGTGAATTAAACCATGGTCTAATGCTACACGCTTTGATCACTAAACGTAATAATGACACACTTCTAAGTGAAATAGTATCATTAATCAGAGGTAAATTGGATGGAGTAAGAAAAGAATCCAGATGCGAAAATAATAAGTTACAATTTGGTAAAGGAAAATCAAAATCCGCAGCGAAAAGAAGAGCACGACACCTTGAAAGATGTCACAAATGCGGAAAATGGTTACACGAAGGTAAATGTTCAAATAATCAAACCTATTCAAACACCTAATTTGTTACTTTATGCAGAGATGGACCGTTCATATGTTTAGAAGAAAAAACACTGAATGCTCGAGGTTACGCCTATGTAGCTATGGAAAATCAATTAGTCCGACTATCTTATGAGTGGGCTAGAGCATATCCCTAAGAATACTATCTCACAGGTAAGTTTGTACAGTTTTTATTTTTATTTTTATTTTTAACCTTTTGATAATAAACGCTAATTTGTTCGCTAAAAAGTATTAAATTGGTATTCGATAAAATTAGGTCTTGCGACCAAAATTATTGATATCATACAAAAATTTATTACATCACTGCGAAATTTACCGTTTATTCTTAAGGTATAAATATCTTTAATCAATCAACCCAAAATATTTTAAAAATTCGTCATGAGTTAAACTAGGTTATAAAATCGAAATTACTTTACCGAAAAGAGGGGCGTATATTTTTGATAATATTTGATTGATTAAAGTGGGATAAAAGACCAAAAAGATTTTTAATTTTATTTTTACCATCTTTTTAAAATTAATATTTAAAAATTAAATTAATATTGGGAACTGTTTAAAATCAATATATTTAAGTTTGTAAAATATTTGAAAAAATTAATATTTTTAAGTTTGTATGTATAAAAACAAAAATATAATATAAGTTTAGTGTGAATCTTTAAATTTTATTAATATAAATTTTTAAAGTTATATATTTTTAAATTTAAGTTTGGTGTGAATTTAAAAACAAAAATTTACTTTATTTCGCTAAGTTAAAAATTGATTTCTAAAAATTCGTCGTGAGTTGAAGACTAGGTCGTTGAACCGAAATTGCTTTACCCGAGGGAGGGATGAGAACTTTTATTATCATTATTTTTAATCTTATTGAACTAAAGTATGCCAAAAACATTAAAAAAAAACCACCGCGACTCGCGGAGGTTTAAATGGCCCCACCACCGCACTCGCGGAGGTAAAAAAAAACCAGAACCATATCTGGTCGAACAGACCAGTCCCCTTCACCACCACACCCATTTTCCCCGAAAAACATACACAAAAACCTCTCAAAATCGAAAATTTTCACCAATAATCGTCAAATTTGTTGCTAAAATTACAATGAGGAGACTATTATCAAGGAATTACTCAAGGAAATCGGTAAATTTCTACACCTAAACACCATTTAATCCGAATTTTTAGTGTTCTTGAACAATTTCATACCTAATTCGATTTTGATGCTTTCTAGTGTAATAATGCTTAAATTGTTTGTGTATTATGCTTGTATAACCTAGATTGATGCTATTTAACATGATTAGAAGCTTTGAACTTGAATTTTTAAATAATCTAGGGTTTGTGTTCTTGAGCAAAATTAGGGCTTTTTGATATAAACAGGTTATGGCCGAATTCTGTTGTTAGTTTATGCTAAATTGAGTAGTGTAACATGTTTAGGTTGCTAAATGATCAAAACTTTGATCCTAAACATGATTTATGAAGATTAAAGTGGACTTTTTGAACCAAAATTGCATGAACTTGATTTAATTGATATGAATGCCATGAGGAACTTATTTAATTGTTATAATGATTGTTTTTGACATGTTTTAAAAGATAAATGCGAAGGAACTTTGTATAAATTTTCATATATGTATATTTGTAAAAGTGTAGAATTGTTAATATTTTGAAAATGTGTATAGAGTTTAATGTGGATTAAACATATCATTGTAATTGTTTAAATTTATGACTTTGCTAAAACTAATGCATATTTGGATGCACAAAAATTGTGTTTGATATATTTTGCAGACTGAAAGGGGTGAATCTTCATCCCAGGCTCTCAATGCTCCTCCGGAAGATGCAGATCAACAGGAAATTAATAACCAATACCGACAAGATATGCCTCACCCAATTGTTTCATATTCAAACATTCATGAGGCAGATTTACATCCGAATTTGAGATTTGATAGATATTGGATAGACTATCCAAAATATCAAAAGAACCTACACAACCTTGTGTCTAATAATGTTGAGGTACCCATAGTTATAGATTGGGAACCATTAGAGGTAGTGGAATTAGCCGAACCAATCAGGAAATTACTTACTCAAAGGTATGGTAATTCTACTTTTAGTAATTAGGTACGTTTATTCAACATGCGTAGACCTGTGTATAGAGAATCGTGTATAGAGTTATTATGTACTATTGAAATAAATGATCGGGTAGATACTTTAACCGATCGTAGTTTTCTTAGATTTTTATTAGGAGGGGAGATGCGCCATATGTCTTTACTAGATATGGCTCGGGCTTTACGTATATATACGCCCGAGGAGCTAGCATCTTATGATTGTCAGAGGTTAATAGTTTATGGTAGGAGGGTGGATGAGAATTTTGATACGAATGACGTATGGAGTAGGATAACTAGCCATCGCCGATTCCAGGGGGGATTATACTCTTATATTGATATTGATAGAGCTGAATTAAGAGTAATCTAGAGGTTTTTAGCCAATTCGATTACACAACGAGGTAAGAATAAGGAAAAGGTAAATGAACAGGATTTGTTTTACCACATGTGTATTCGAGACCCACAGAGCGCTGTAAGTATACCTTTTTGTGTGGGTTATTATTTATTGACTATGGTTAGGGGTATGAGGCGTGGTAGCATAATAGGAGGTGGTATATTTATTACTTTAATTGATGAATATCTCGGTGTGGATAGAAGTCGGGGGGGAATATTAATGGCAGAACCAGAACCCCGCGATAGAATAGATTTGCGTGTTTATCATGGTGCTAAGGTCTTAAAAAAACGAAACAACGCGACAGCACGTTATGATGGCAGGCATCCACAGGTTGAGAGAGATCAACAGCAAGGTCAACCGGGAGGGGGTAATCCAATGACGGAAATGCAAATTTTTATGTCTCGACACGAGTATGAAATGGCTAGACAAAAAGCATTTCAAGATTGGCAGTATCATCAAAGCCAAATCATAAGTCTTTGTACACACGTAGGTAGAAACTACATTCCTACCGTTATGCCCGAATTTGCACCTTGGACTTTAGAGAGCCGACCACCATATCCTACATATGACCCGGCCCAACCATTTTACAGCATCTATGGATACGCTTGGGACCCATACTGGAACCATCCTCCTCATCCGTAATTTTCTATTTTTGTTTATTTTATTGTAATGTTACTAATTCTTAATTTTCTTATTTCTTATTTCTTATTTTATTATTATAATAGCTTTTATAATTTTCTAACTTTATTAGATTTTAATAATTTTTGAATGTGGTGTGAAAATCCAACTTCAAAAATACGTATATATGTGTTTGTAGTTTATCTCATGTACAAAACAGAGTAAAACGGTGCATTTTCAAAGACTGGCATTAAGTTCAGCAAAAGCTATTAATTTTGACGACAAAATGAAAAACAAATGTGATGTACCAACAGACGGAATGAACAAATGATGTGCACCATTTATCATTCAGCAAACAAACGCCAATATGTTTGGAAACTTTGGTAAAATTTAATCATTTTTCTACGCTAATCACCCTCAATAATTTAAATTGTTACTGATTTCTTGCAAATGAGGGCATTGCAAGATCTTAAGTGTAGGAAGGGGTTAAATTCTTTCGGATTTTTAAAATTTTTAACTTAAACACTTGGTTACCATTAAAAATACTAGTAACATAGTAGTTGTATTAGAATCTAGTGCTCTCTGACAACAAAGAATAGCCCTAGTCTTATATACTGACTACCCATTTCTAGTAAAATTTTTCAAAATTTTCAATTAAATGAACTCAAAATCATGTTTATACATATCTATGAACGATAAAAGTAGGTGTTAACACCGAAATTATTGTTACCTCGGAAAGGACATAAATTGAGAAACAAACCAAAATGTTAGAATTCATTTAAAATGGAATAGAGGACAATAAAAAGGCAAATAAAAGAAAATAAAAGCCAAGTGTGGAAAAATTTACCAAGTTATCTTAAACATATGTCACATATTTCTGTAACAAATAATTGAAGATACTTTTGCTTTGGACTAAACTAAACAGTTTTACCAGATTTATTATAATATATTTAAAAGAAAGATGGATCTACACGATGAATCAATTCCATCGTTAAAAGGAAGTAAAGTCTTCCGAAAAAGAAACGCGCTTCTTGATTTAGGTCATGAAGTTGTCGTCCAGACCAGCTGTAGGTTGACAAAAAACCTAGAAAAGTCATCCCTAAAATCAGCAGGAAATCCACGGACCTCAGCATAAAACAGGGTCGCCAAGTGGTCAGACTTATCCTAGCCATGAGAGGATCTGTCTTGTAAAATGGGTAGGACGCCGTGCAAATTAGCTGGATAAGACTAATGAATCAGATCCCCTGAAAGGATAATCTCCTTAAAGATCAAAAATCAGCTTTTAAGCCTGATATTACTCAAACCTAGAGATTGACCTTAAAGATTGAGAATTACAAACTCATGGAATTCAATGATATCTAAACTCGAGCTTGAACGAGAAAATATTTTGATCAAAATTACAAACCGATTTGTTTTCTGAAAACCTATTTTTAATGCGTTCATTACTATTGAACGTAAAATCCTAGGAATTCACCTGGAATTCATTAGGTCACCTAACCAAATCGGGTGTCAACCGTAAGAACGGTGGTTGTATAGTATGGTCAAAGACAGGACCTTGTGCCAAACCGGAAAATTATAAGGGTGAGCTTTACTATTGCTCCTACCAAGGATAGTAATTGCATCCGACACGTTATAGACCATAATTAAAAGCATGTCATGGGATATTGCCTTAACAGTTGCTTGTTCAACGCTTTCCTTTACAACCGGACGGTAGTTTATTGAAAGGTAATATACAGAGCAAGTATACTGGACGTGTTGTTTTCCTAATACAAGGTTAGCAAGTGGGTAACACAAAACCGCAAGTGTTGAGCTAAAATTTTCAAATCTGAAACCCACCAAACCCACAAAAACAATTTGCAAACACCGGTGAAGGGTTATTCCGAAAAATTTATCTAGGGTAAAAGCTAGATTTAATTTTCAAAAGATCAAATGTTTTCATAAAGATCCAATTTCCTAACGGATCTAAATTTTTATAGTCATGTGGGACTGTAAACCACAACGTTACTATCATTGTTCATACCGCCGTAATGAAATCACTGATGTACAAAGTGTGAAGAATAAATAAGTGATTCTAGTATGTTTTTATTCAAGACTATATTGCTTGAGGACAAGCAACGCTCAAGTGTGGGAATATTTGATAATGCTAAAAACGAACATATATTTCATCGCATTATCCCTCAAGAAAGACAAGCTTTTAGTTACAATTGTTCTATTTACAAGTGATATTCGTTTAAATAATAAAAGGTGAAGACAAAAGACAGATTCGACGAATTGAAGACGCAAACGACCAGAAACGTCTCAAAATTACAAGAGTACAAGATTCGAAACGCAAAATACAAGATATTAAATTGTACGCAAGGACGTTCGAAAATCCAGAACCGGGACTAGAGTCAACTCTCAACGCTCGACGCAACGGACTAAAAATTACAAGTCAACTATGCACATGAATATAATATAATATATAATTAATTCTTAAAATTAATTTATATATTATATTATATTATAAAAACCGTTGGCAGCTTAGGATCCTGGTTTGGTGAGCTGAAATTGTGGGCTCCGCACTCGCGGAGCTCTAAAGAGTAAAATCAACCGCACTCGCGGAGCATAGAATTCTATAAAAGCCAATGCAATTCGACGGTTTTGATAGACCTTTTATATTTTATATCTATTTTTCTTTCCCCATTTTTATGTATCAAGTATCACTCAAAATCATAATCTCAATTTGTAATTTTAATTTTAAGTTAGTGATAATAATAAGGATCGATTAGTCGAATGTTTTAAGGTTTTGTAAGTCGAAACTCTGTCCGTGTACCACAACGCTAATAACACCCACTGTAAGTTATGTTTATGTTATTTTCATTAATGTCTCGTAGCTAAGTTATTATTATGCTTATTTAATGCCGAAGTAATCGTGATGTTTGACTAAAAATATTAAAATTGGGTAATTGGGCTTTGTACCATAATTGGGGTTTGGACAAAAGAACGACACTTGTGGAAATTAGACTATGGGCTATTAATGGACTTTATATTTGTTTAACTAAATGATAGTTTGTTAATTTTAATATAAAGATTTACAATTGGACGTCCCTATAAATAACCATATACACTCGATCGGACACGATAACCATATAAATAATCGTTCAATTAACAGGACACGGGAATGGATTAATAGTCTATAGAATTATTAAAACAGGGGTGAAATTATGTATAATGACACTTGGCGTAATTGTTAACAAAGTATTAAAACCTTGGATTACACGCAGTCGATATCCTGGTGTAATTATTAAACAAAGTATTAAGACCTTGTTACAGTTTAAGTCCCCAATTAGTTGGAATATTTGACTTCAGGTATAAGGATAATTTGACGAGGACACTCGCACTTTATATTTATGACTGATGGACTGTTATGGACAAAAACCAGACGGACATATTGAATAATTCAGGACAAAGAACAATTAACCCATGGGAATAAACTAAAATCAACACGTCAAACATCATGATTACGGAAGTTTAAATAAGCATAATTCCTTTATTTTCATATTTAATTGCACTTCTAATTATTGCACTTTTATTTATTGTTATTGTATTTAATTGCATTTTTATTTATTGTCATTGTATTTAATTGCACTTTTAATTACTCTTTAATTATCGTAATTTTATTTTATCGCACTTTTATTTATCGCAATTTCATTATCGTTATTTACTTTACGCTTTAAATTAAGTCTTTTATTTATTTAATATTTTACATTAGGTTTTAACTGCGACTAAAGTTTTAAAAATCGACAAACCGGTCATTAGACGGTAAAAATCCCCTTTTTATAATAATAATATTACTTATATATATTTGTATTTTTATAAGATAAAACTAATATAGCGTTAAGCTTTGTTTAAAAGATTTCCCCGTGGAACGAACCGGACTTATTAAAAACTACACTACTGTACGATTAGGTACACTGCCTATAAGTGTTGTAGCAAGGTTTAGGTATATCCATTCTATAAATAAATAAATATCTTGTGTAAAATTGTATCATATTTAATAGTTTTTTCTAGTAAAATATAAGCTATTTCATATACACCTCGCATAACATCACCAACCCTTGGTACCCAAATTCTATCAGCCCTATATCGGGTTCTGTCTTCCCGAATATTAAGATGTTTCTCTGATCCTTTAGGTATCTCATTCTTCAACTTTCCTTCTTTTACAAGCCCCTGTTGCGCCTCCTTTATTTGAGTAGTAAGGTTAGTACGAATAATTATATTCATAGCTTTTACCCGTATAGGTTCTCTGTCCTTTCTACTCAAAGCGTCGGCTACCATATTCGCCTTCCCCGGGTGGTATCGAATCTCAAAATCATAATCATTCAACAGTTCAATCCACCTGCGTTGTCTCATATTCAGTTGCTTCTGATTAAATATATGTTGGAGACTTTTGTGGTCGGTATATATAATACTTTTGACTCCATATAAATAATGCCTCCAAGTCTTTAATGCAAAAACAACAGCACCCAATTCTAAATCGTGAGTTGTATAATTTTGCCCGTGAATCTTCAATTGTCTAGACGCATAAGCAATCACCTTCGTTCGTTGCATTAATACACAACCGAGACCTTGCTTTGATGCGTCACAATAAATCACAAAATCATCATTCCCTTCAGGCAATGACAATATAGGTGCCGTAGTTAGCTTTTTCTTCAATAACTGAAACGCCTTCTCTTGTTCATCTTTCCATTCAAACTTCTTCCCTTTATGCGTTAATGCAGTCAAGGGTTTTGCTATTTTGGAGAAATCTTGGATGAATCTTCTGTAGTAACCAGCCAATCCTAAAAATTGACGTATATGCTTCGGAGTTTTTGCGGTTTCCCACTTTTCAACGGTTTCGATCTTTACCGGGTCCACCTGGATACCTTCTTTGTTCACTATGTGACCGAGGAATTGAACTTCTTCCAACCAAAATGCACACTTTGAAAACTTAGCGTACAGTTTTTCTTTCCTCAATACTTTTAGCACTTTTCTCAAATGTTCTTCGTGCTCTTGATCATTCTTTGAGTAAATAAGTATGTCATCGATGAAAATAATGACAAACTTGTCAAGATATGGCCCACACACTCGGTTCATAAGGTCCATGAACACAGCTGGTGCGTTAGTCAATCCAAACGGCATAACCATAAACTCGTAATGACCATAACGCGTCCCAAAAGAAGTTTTTGGAATATCATCCTCCTTTACTCGTATTTGATGATATCCAGAACGTAAATCAATTTTCGAATAAACCGACGAGCCTTGTAGTTGATCAAATAAGTCATCAATTCTCGGCAGTGGATAACGGTTTTTGATGGTAAGTTTATTCAACTCTTTGTAGTCAATACACACCCTAAATGTACCATCCTTCTTCTTGACAAACAAAACAGGAGCTCCCCATGGTGATGTGCTTGGTCGAATGAAACCACATTCTAATAGTTCTTGCAGTTGGCTTTGCAGTTCTTTCATCTCGCTGGGTGCGAGTCTGTAAGGAGCACGAGCTATTGGTGCAGCTCCTGGTACAAGATCTATTTGAAATTCAACAGATCGATGTGGAGGTAGTCCCGGTAATTCTTTCGGAAATACATCGGGAAATTCTTTTGCGATGGGAACATCATTGATGCTCTTTTCTTCAGTTTGTACTTTCTTGACGTGTGTTAGAACAGCATAGAAACCTTTTCTTATTAGTTTTTGTGCCTTCAAATTACTAATAAGATGTAGCTTCGTGTTGCCCTTTTCTCCGTACACCATCAAGGGTTCTCCTTCTTCTCGTACAATGCGAATTTCATTTTTGTAACATACAATCTCTGCTTTCATCTCCTTCAGCCAGTCCATGCCAACTATTACATCAAAACTCCCTAACTCTACTGGTATCAAATCAATCTTAAATATTTCACTATCCAGTTTAATATCTCGATTCCGGCATATATAATCTGCTGAAATTAATTTACCGTTTGCTAATTCGAGTAAAAATTTACTATCCAACGGCGTCAATGGACAACTTAATTTAGCAAAAAAATCTCTACTCATATAGCTTCTATCCGCACCCGAATCAAATAAAACGTAAGCAGATTTATTGTAAATAAGAAACGTACCCGTAACAAGCTCCGGGTCTTCTTGTGCCTCTACCGCATTAATATTGAAAACTCTTCCGCGGCCTTGTCCATTCGTGTTCTCCTGGTTCGGGCAATTTCTAATAATGTGGCCCGGTTTTCCACATTTATAACAAACTTGAAATGTCCCGTTCTTATTGATTAAAAATGTTCCATATTAATTGATTTCGTTGCGAGGTTTTGACCTCTATATGAGACGTTTTTCAAAGACTGCATTCATTTTAAAACAAACCATAACCTTTATTTCATAAATAAAGGTTTAAAAAGCTTTACGTAGATTATCAAATAATGATAATCTAAAATATCCTGTTTACACACGACCATTACATAATGGTTTACAATACAAATATGTTACATCGAAATCAGTTTCTTGAATGCAGTTTTTACACAATATCATACAAACATGGACTCCAAATCTTGTCCTTATTTTAGTATGCAACAGCGGAAGCTCTTAGTATTCACCTGAGAATAAACATTCTTTAAACGTCAACAAAAATGTTGGTGAGTTATAGGTTTAACCTATATATATCAAATCGTAACAATAGACCACAAGATTTCATATTTCAATACACATCCCATACATAGAGATAAAAATCATTCATATGGTGAACACCTGGTAACCGACATTAACAAGATGCATAAATAAGAATATCCCCATCATTCCGGGACACCCTTTGGATATGATATAAATTTCGAAGTACTAAAGCATCCGGTACTTTGGATGGGGTTTGTTAGGCCCAATAGATCTATCTTTAGGATTCGCGTCAATTAGGGTGTCTGTTCCCTAATTCTTAGATTACCAGACTATAAAGGGGCATATTCAATTTAATAATCCAACCATAGAATGTAGTTTCATTTACTCGTGTCTATTTTGTAAATCATTTATAAAACCTGCATGTATTCTCATCCAAAAAATATTAGATTTTAAAAGTGGGACTATAACTCAATTTCACAGATTTTTACTTCGTCGGGAAGTAAGACTTGACCACTGGTTGATTCACGAACCTATAACAATATATACATATATATCAAAGTATGTTCAAAATATATTTACAACACTTTTAATATATTTTGATGTTTTAAGTTTATTAAGTCAGCTGTCCTCGTTAGTAACCGACAACTAGTTGTCCACAGTTAGATGTACAGAAATAAATCGATAAATATTATCTTGAATCAATCCACGACCCAGTGTATACGTATCTCAGTATTGATCACAACTCAAACTATATATATTTTGGAATCAACCTCAACCCTGTATAGCTTACTCCAACATTCACATATAGAGTGTCTATGGTTGTTCCGAAATATATATAGATGTGTCGACATGATAGGTCGAAACATTGTATACGTGTCTATGGTATCTCAAGATTACATAATATACAATACAAGTTGATTAAGTTATGGTTGGAATAGATTTGTTACCAATTTTCACGTAGCTAAAATGAGAAAAATTATCCAATCTTGTTTTACCCATAACTTCTTCATTTTAAATCCGTTTTGAGTGAATCAAATTACTATGGTTTTATATTGAAATCTATTTTATGAATCTAAACAGAAAAAGTATAGGTTTATAGTCGGAAAAATAAGTTACAAGTCATTTTTGTAAAGGTAGTCATTTCAGTCGAAAGAACGACGTCTAGATGACCATTTTAGAAAACATACTTCCACTTTGAGTTTAACCATAATTTTTGGATATAGTTTCATGTTCATAATAAAAATCATTTTCTCAGAATAACAACTTTTATATCAAATTTTATCATAGTTTTTAATTAACAAACCCAAAACAGCCCGCGGTCTTACTACGACGGCGTAAATCCGGTTTTACGGTGTTTTTCGTGTTTCAAGGTTTTAAATCATTAAGTTAGCATATCATATAGATATAGAACATGTGTTTAGTTGATTTTAAAAGTCAAGTTAGAAAGATTAACTTTTGTTTGCGAACAAGTTTAGAATTAACTAAACTATGTTCTAGTGATTACAAGTTTAAACCTTCGAATAAGATAGCTTTATATGTATGAATCGAATGATGTTATGAACATCATTACTACCTTAAGTTCCTTGGATAAACCTACTGAAAAAGAGAAAAATGGATCTAGCTTCAACGGATCCTTGGATGGCTCGAAGTTCTTGAAGCAGAATCATGACACGAAAACAAGTTCAAGTAAGATCATCACTTGAAATAAGATTGTTATAGTTATAGAAATTGAAACAAAGTTTGAATATGATTATTAACTTGTATTAGAATGAAAACCTACTGTAAGAAACAAAGATTTTTTGAGGTTGGATGATCACCTTACAAGATTGAAAGTGAGCTAGCAAACTTGAAAGTATTCTTGATTTTATGTAACTAGAACTTGTAGAATATATGAAGAACACTTAGAACTTGAAGATAGAACTTGAGAGAGATCAATTAGATGAAGAAAATTGAAGAATGAAAGTGTTTGTAGGTGTTTTTGGTCGTTGGTGTATGGATTAGATATAAAGGATATGTAATTTTGTTTTCATGTAAATAAGTCATGAATGAGTACTCATATTTTTGTAATTTTATGAGATATTTCATGCTAGTTGCCAAATGATGGTTCCCAAATGTGTTAGGTGACTCACATGGGCTGCTAAGAGCTGATCATTGGAGTGTATATACCAATAGTACATACATCTAAAAGCTGTGTATTGTACGAGTACGAATACGGGTGCATACGAGTAGAATTGTTGATGAAACTGAACGAGGATGTAATTGTAAGCATTTTTGTTAAGTAGAAGTATTCTGATAAGTGTATTGAAGTCTTTCAAAAGTGTATAAATACATATTAAAACACTACATGTATATACATTTTAACTGAGTCGTTAAGTCATCGTTAGTCGTTACATGTAAGTGTTGTTTTGAAACCTTTAGGTTAACGATCTTGTTAAATGTTGTTAACCCAATGTTTATAATATCAAATGAGATTTTAAATTATTATATTATCATGATATTATCATGTATGAATATCTCTTAATATGATATATATACATTAAATGTCTTTACAACGATAATCGTTACATATATGTCTCGTTTAAAAATCATTAAGTTAGTAGTCTTGTTTTTACATATTAGTTCATTGTTAATATACTTAATGATATGTTTACTTATCATAGTATCATGTTAACTATATATATATATATATATATATATATCCATATACATGTCATCATATAGTTTTTACAAGTTTTAACATTCGTGAATCACCGGTCAACTTGGGTGGTCAATTGTCTATATGAAACATATTTCAATTAATCAAGTCTTAACAAGTTTGATTGCTTAACATGTTGGAAATATTTAATCATGTAAATATCAATCTCAATTAATATATATAAACATGGAAAAGTTCGGGTCACTACAGCACCTACCCGTTAAATAAATTTCGTCCCGAAATTTTAAGCTGTTGAAGGTGTTGACGAATCTTCTGGAAATAGATGCGGGTATTTCTTCTTCATCTGATCTTCACGCTCCCAGGTGAACTCGGGTCCTCTACGAGCATTCCATCGAACCTTAACAATTGGTATCTTGTTTTGCTTAAGTCTTTTAACCTCACGATCCATTATTTCGACGGGTTCTTCGATGAATTGAAGTTTTTCGTTGATTTGGATTTCATCTAACGGAATATTGAGATCTTCTTTACAAAACATTTCTTCAAATTCGAGACGTGGAAAGTGTTATGTACAGCCGCGAGTTGTTAAGGTAACTCAAGTTGGTAAGCTACTGGTCCGACACGATCAATAATCTTGAATGGTCCAATATACCTTGGATTTAATTTCCCTCGTTTACCAAATCGAACAACGCCTTTCCAAGGTGCAACTTTAAGCATGACCATCTCTCCAATTTCAAATTCTATATCTTTTCTTTTAATGTCAGCGTAGCTCTTTTGTCGACTTTAGGCGGTTTTCAACCGTTGTTGAATTTGGATGATCTTCTCGGTAGTTTCTTGTATAATCTCCGGACCCGTAATCTGTCTATCCCCCACTTCACTCCAACAAATCGGAGACCTGCACTTTCTACCATAAAGTGCTTCAAACGGCGCCATCTCAATGCTTGAATGGTAGCTGTTGTTGTAGGAAAATTCTGCTAACGGTAGATGTCCATCCCAACTGTTTCTGAAATCAATAACACATGCTCGTAGCATATCTTCAAGCGTTTGTATCGTCCTTTTGCTCTGCCCATCAGTTTGTGGATGATAGGCAGTACTCATGTCTAGACGAGTTCCTAATGCTTGCTGTAATGTCTGCCAGAATCTTGAAATAAATCTGCCATCCCTATCAGAGATAATAGAGATTGGTATTCCATGTCTGGAGATGACTTTCTTCAAATACAGTCGTGCTAACTTCTCCATCTTGTCATCTTCTCTTATTGGCAGGAAGTGTGCTGATTTGGTGAGACGATCAACTATTACCCAAATAGTATCAAAACCACTTGCAGTCCTTGGCAATTTAGTGATGAAATCCATGGTAATGTTTTCCCATTTCCATTCCGGGATTTCGGGTTGTTGAAGTAGACCAGATGGTATCCGATGCTCAGCTTTGACCTTAGAACACGTCAAACATTCTCCTACGTATTTAGCAACATCGGCTTTCATACCCGACCACCAAAAATGTTTCTTGAGATCCTTGTACATCTTCCCCGTTCCAGGATGTATTGAGTATCTGGTTTTATGAGCTTCTCTAAGTACCATTTCTCTCATATCTCCAAATTTTGGTACCCAGATCCTTTCAGCCCTATACCGGGTTCCGTCTTCCCGAATATTAAGATGCTTCTCCGTTCCTTTGGGTATTTCATCCTTTAAATTTCCCTCTTTTAAAACTCCTTGTTGCGCCTCCTTTATTTGAGTAGTAAGGTTATTATGAATCATTATATTCATAGATTTTACTCAAATGGGTTCTCTGTCCTTCCTGCTCAAGGCATCGGCTACCACATTTGCCTTCCCCGGGTGGTAACGAATCTCAAAGTCGTAATCATTCAATAATTCAATCCACCTACGCTGCCTCATATTCAGTTGTTTCTGATTAAATATGTGTTGAAGACTTTTGTGGTCGGTATATATAATACTTTTGACCCCATATAAGTAGTGCCTCCAAGTCTTTAATGCAAAAACAACCGCGCCTAATTCCAAATCATGCGTCGTATAATTTTGTTCTTGAATCTTCAATTGTCTAGACGCATAAGCAATCACCTTCGTTCGTTGCATTAATACACAACTGAGACCTTGCTTTGATGCGTCACAATAAATCACAAAATCATCATTCCCTTCAGGCAATGACAATATAGGTGCCGTAGTTAGCTTTTTCTTCAATAACTTAAACGCTTTCTCTTGTTCATCATTCCATTCAAATTTCTTCCCTTTATGCGTTAATGCAGTCAAGGGTTTTGCTATTCTGGAAAAGTCTTGGATGAACCTTCTGTAGTAACCAGCTAGTCCTAAAAACTGGCGTATGTGTTTCAGAGTTTTCGGGGTCTCCCACTTTTCAGCAGTTTCTATCTTTGCCGGATCCACCTTAATACCTTCTTCGTTCACTATGTGACCGAGGAATTGAACTTCTTCCAACCAAAATGCACACTTTGAAAACTTAGCGTACAATTCTTCCTTCCTCAATACTTCTAACACCTTTCTCAAATGTTCACCGTGTTCTTGGTCATTCTTTGAGTAAATAAGTATGTCATCAATGAAAACAATGACAAACTTGTCAAGGTATGGTCCACACACTCGGTTCATAAGATCCATGAACACAGCTGGTGCATTAGTTAAACCAAACGGCATGACCATAAACTCGTAATGACCGTAACGTGTTCTGAAAGCAGTCTTTGGAATATCATCTTCTTTCACCCGCATTTGATGATACCCGGAACGTAAGTCAATCTTTGAATAAACAGACGAGCCTTGTAGTTGATCAAATAAGTCGTCGATTCTCGGTAGTGGGTAGCTGTTCTTGATGGTAAGTTTGTTCAACTCTCGGTAGTTGATACACAACCTGAATGTACCATCTTTCTTCTTGACAAACAAAACAGGTGCTCCCCATGGTGATGTGCTTGGTCGAATGAAACCACGCTCTAAAAGTTCTTGTAATTGGCTTTGCAGTTCTTTCATCTCGCTGGGTGCGAGTCTGTAAGGAGCACGAGCTATCGGTGCAGCTCCTGGTACAAGATCTATTTGAAATTCAATGGATCGATGTGGGGGTAATCCCGGTAATTCTTTCAGAAATACATCGGGAAATTGTTTTGCAATGGGAACATCATTGATGCTCTTTTCTTCAGTTTGTACTTTCTCGACGTGTGCTAGAACAGCATAGCAACCTTTTCTTATTAGTTTTTGTGCCTTCAAATTACTAATAAGATGTAGCTTCGTGTTGCCCTTTTCTCCGTACACCATTAAGGGTTTTCCTTTTTCTCGTATAATGCGAATTGCATTTTTGTAACAAACGATCTCTGCTTTCACTTCTTTCAACCAGTCCATACTGATTATCACATCAAAACTCCCTAACTCTACTGGTATCAAATCAATCTTAAATGTTTCGCTAACCAGTTTAATTTCTCGATTCGGACATATATTATCTGCTGAAATTAATTTACCATTTGCTAATTCGAGTAAAAATTTACTATCTAAAGGCATCAATGGATAACTTAATTTAGCACAAAAATCTCTACTCATATAGCTTCTATCCGCACCCGAATCAAAAAAAACGTAAGCAGATTTATTGTCAATAAGAAACGCACCCGTAACAAGCTCGGGGTCTTCCTGTGCCTCTGCCGCATTAATATTGAAAACTCTTCCGCGGCCTTGTCCATTCGTGTTCTCCTGGTTCGGGCAATTTCTAATAATGTGGCCCGGTTTTCCACATTTATAACAAACTACATTGGCATAACTTGCTCCGACACTACTTGCTCCGCCATTACTCGTTCCGGCACCATTTGTTCCTTTCGTTCTGTTAACCCCTGGTCCGTAGACCTCACACTTCACCGCACTATCACCATTTCTTTTACACTTGTTGCAAAATTTAGTGCAGAACCCCGAGTGATACTTTTCACACCTTTGGCATAGCTGCTTCTGATTGTTGTTGTTGTTGCGGTTGTTATTGTTGTTGTGATGATTGTTGTAGTTGTTGTTGGGCCGTTTGTTGTAGTTGCGATTGATGTTGCGATTGTTGGGATAATTGTTGCGATTATTATTGAAATTGCTGTTGTTGTTGTATTGGTGATTCTTATCACCGTTTTCCTCCCACTTTCTTTTGACTTTCTTCACATTGGCCTCTTCACCCGTCTGTTCTTTAATTCTTTTCTCAATCTGGTTCACTAGTTTGTGAGCCATTCTACATGCCTGTTGTATAGAGGCGGGCTCGTGTGAACTTATATCTTCTTGGATTCTTTCCGGTAATCCTTTCACAAACGCGTCGATCTTCTCTTCCTCATCTTCGAATGCTCCTGGACACAATAGGCACAATTCTGTGAATCGTCTATCATACGTGGTAATATCAAATCCTTGGGTTCGTAACCCTCTAAGTTCTGTCTTGAGCTTATTGACCTCGGTTCTGGGACGGTATTTCTCGTTCATCAAGTGCTTGAATGCTGACCACGGTAGTGCGTACGCATCGTCTTGTCCCACTTGCTCTAGATAGGTATTCCACCATGTTAACGCAGAACCTGTGAAGGTATGTGTAGCGTACTTCACTTTGTCCTCTTCAGTACACTTACTTATGGCAAACACCGATTCGACCTTCTCGGTCCATCGTTTCAATCCGATCGGTCCTTCGGTTCCATCAAATTCTAAAGGTTTGCAGGCAGTGAATTCTTTGTAGGTGCATCCTACACGATTTCCTGTACTGCTAGATCCAAGGTTATTGTTGGTATGTAGCGCAGCCTGTACTGCGGCTATGTTTGAAGCTAGAAAAGTACGGAATTCCTCTTCATTCATATTCACGGTGTGTTGAGTAGTCGGTGCCATTTCCTTCAAAATAGTCAAATGGAACAAGTTAATCATACAGAATATTAAGAGTAGTTAATAGTATTTCGTAGCATAATATGAACTCATTTATAAAAGCTTTTTCTTCATATTAGCGTTTTATAAGTTTAAATTCGGGTAGTACCTACCCGTTAAGTTCATACTTAGTAGCTAATATACAATTCAACTACTACAATTCTATATGAAAAACTGATTATAATAATATTTCGCGTTCAAACTTTTACACAATATTTTACAAACTTACAATACCGCTTATTTTACATATAGCATGAAATATAGCACACAATAAATTTGATACAAGATGGTTATGAAGATAATTCTAGCTAGTACACAAGTCGTTCAGCAAAGGCAATAAAGACACGTAATTCATACGTCCAGAAACAAGTTATGCATTCTGGTTTTACTAGGATTACTTCCCATCCTTGGTCTTGTGGAACATAACCGTTATGGCCGTTGATAAGACAGCGTGTTGTAACGTCGTCAAAGGACGAGGGTTACGTAATGTCCAACAGTCCCGTAACAATCTAAAAACCTCATTTCTTACCCCAATTACCGACTCCGTCACTTGTGGGAACGTTTTGTTTAATAGTTGTAGCCCGATGTTGTTGTTCTCACTTTGGTGAGAAGCGAACATTACTAATCCATAAGCATAACATGCTTCTTTATGTTGCATGTTAGCCGCTTTTTCTAAATCACGAAGTCCAATATTCGGATATATTGAGTCAAAATAATTTCTTAACCCATTGCGTAAAATAGCATTTCGGTTCCCCGCAATATATGCGTCAAAGTAAACACATCGTAACCTATGGATTTTCCAATGTGATATCCCCCATCTTTCGAACGAAAGCCTTTTATAAACCAAGGCATTCTTGGAACGTTCTTCGAATGTCTTACAAACTGATCTCGCCTTAAATAGTTGTGCCGAAGAGTTCTGACCGACTGTAGACAAGATTTCATCAATCATGTCTCCGGGTAGGTCTCTTAAAATATTGGGTTGTCTATCCATTTTGTGTTTTTATACTGTAAAATAGACAAGAGTTAGATTCATAAAAAAAAAATACTTATTAATACAAGCAATTTTTACATATATCATAAAGCATAAGCACACTATATTACATATATTACACCACACGAATACAACTATCTTATTCCGACTCGCTTGTTTCTTCTTCTTCAGTTTTGGTTCGTTTTGCCACGTTTCTAGGGATATATGATGTTCCCCTAATATGAGCCGTCATTTTCCACATTGGTTTAGAAAAACCTGGTGGTTTAGAGGTTCCCGGGTCATTGTTACAACTTAAGGACTTCGGGGGTTGACGATACATATAAAGTTCATCGGGGTTGGAATTAGATTTCTCTATTTTTATGCCCTTTCCCTTATTATTTTCTTTTGCCTTTTTAAATTCAGTTGGGGTAATTTCTATAACATCATCGGAATTCTCGTCGGAATCCGATTCATCGGAGAATTGGTAATCCTCCCAATATTTTGCTTCTTTGGCGGAAACACCATTGACCATAATTAACCTTGGTCGGTTGGTTGAGGATTTTATTTTACTTAACCGTTTTATTATTTCCCCCACCGGTTCTATTTCTTCATCCGGTTCCGATTCTTCTTCCGGTTCCGATTCTTCTTCCAGTTCCGACTCTTCTTTCGGTTCCTCTTCGGGAACTTGTGAATCAGTCCACGAATCATTCCAATTTACATTTGACTCTTCATTATTATTAGGTGAGTCAATGGGACTTGTTCTAGAGGTAGAAATCTATCACATAATATCAAACGCGTTAAGAGATTAATATATCACATAATATTCACATGTTAAAAATATATAGTTTCCAACAAAATTTGTTAAGCAATCATTTTTCAAGTAAAAACGGTCGAAGTCCAGACTCACTAATGCATCCTAACAAACTCGATAAGACACACTAATGAAAAATTCTAGTTCTCTAAGACCAACGCTCGGATATCAACTGAAATGTCCCGTTCTTATTGATTAAAAACGTTCCATATTAATTGATTTCGTTGCGAGGTTTTGACCTCTATATGAGATGTTTTTCAAAGACTGCATTCATTTTAAAACAAACCATAACCTTTATTTCATAAATAAAGGTTTAAAAAGCTTTACGTAGATTATCAAATAATGATAATCTAAAATATCCTGTTTACACACGACCATTACATAATGGTTTACAATACAAATATGTTACATCGAAATTAGTTTCTTGAATGCAGTTTTTACACAATATCATAAAAACATGGACTCCAAATCTTGTCCTTATTTTAGTATGCAACAGCGGAAGCTCTTAGTATTCACCTGAGAATAAACATGCTTTAAACGTCAACAAAAATGTTGGTGAGTTATAGGTTTAACCTATATATATCAAATCGTAACAATAGACCACAAGATTTCATATTTCAATACACATCCCATACATAGAGATAAAAATCATTCATATGGTGAACACCTGGTAACCGACATTAACAAGATGCATATATAAGAATATCCCCATCATTCCGGGACACCCTTCGGATATGATATAAATTTCGAAGTACTAAAGCATCCGGTACTTTGGATGGGGTTTGTTAGGCCCAATAGATCTATCTTTAGGATTCGCGTCAATTAGGGTGTCTGTTCCCTAATTCTTAGATTACCAGACTATAAAGGGGCATATTCAATTTAATAATCCAACCATAGAATGTAGTTTCATTTACTCGTGTCTATTTTGTAAATCATTTATAAAACCTGCATGTATTCTCATCCCAAAAATATTAGATTTTAAAAGTGGGACTATAACTCACTTTCACAGATTTTTACTTCGTCGGGAAGTAAAACTTGACCACTGGTTGATTCACGAACCTATAACAATATATACATATATATCAAAGTATGTTCAAAATATATTTACAACACTTTTAATATATTTTGATGTTTTAAGTTTATTAAGTCAGCTGTCCTCGTTAGTAACCTACAACTAGTTGTCCACAGTTAGATGTACAGAAATAAATCGATAAATATTATCTTGAATCAATCCACGACCCAGTGTATACGTATCTCAGTATTGATCACAACTCAAACTATATATATTTTGGAATCAACCTCAACCCTGTATAGCTAACTCCAACATTCACATATAGAGTGTCTATGGTTGTTCCGAAATATATATAGATGTGTCGAGATGATAGGTCGAAACATTGTATACATGTCTATGGTATCTCAAGATTACATAATATACAATACAAGTTGATTAAGTTATGGTTGGAATAGATTTGTTACCAATTTTCACGTAGCTAAAATGAGAAAAATTATCCAATCTTGTTTTACCCATAACTTCTTCATTTTAAATCCGTTTTGAGTGAATCAAATTGCTATGGTTTCATATTGAACTCTATTTTATGAATCTAAACAGAAAAATTATAGGTTTATAGTCGGAAAAATAAGTTACAAGTCGTTTTTGTAAAGGTAGTCATTTCAGTCGAAAGAACGACGTCTAGATGACCATTTTAGAAAACATACTTTCACTTTGAGTTTAACCATAATTTTTGGATATAGTTTCATGTCCATAATAAAAATCATTTTCTCAGAATAACAACTTTTAAATCAAAGTTTATCATAGTTTTTAATTAACTAACCCAAAACAGCCCGCGGTGTTACTACGACGGCGTAAATCCGGTTTTACGGTGTTTTTCGTGTTTCCAGGTTTTAAATCATTAAGTTAGCATATCATATAGATATAGAACATGTGTTTAGTTGATTTTAAAAGTCAAGTTAGAAGGATTAACTTTTGTTTGCGAACAAGTTTAGAATTAACTAAACTATGTTCTAGTGATTACAAGTTTAAACCTTCGAATAAGATAGCTTTATATGTATGAATCAAATGATGTTATGAACATCATTACTACCTTAAGTTCCTTGGATTAACCTACTGGAAAATAGAAAAATGGATCTAGCTTCAACGGATCCTTGGATGGCTCGAAGTTCTTGAAGCAGAATCATGACACGAAAACAAGTTCAAGTAAGATCATCACTTGAAATAAGATTGTTATAGTTATAGAAATTGAACCAAAGTTTGAATATGATTATTACCTTATATTAGAATGATAACCTACTGTAAGAAACAAAGATTTCTTGAGGTTGGATGATCACCTTACAAGATTGAAAGTGAGCTAGCAAACTTGAAAGTATTCTTGATTTTATGTAACTAGAACTTGTAGAATATATGAAGAACACTTAGAACTTGAAGATAGAACTTGAGAGAGATCAATTAGATGAATAAAATTGAAGAATGAAAGTGTTTGTAGGTGTTTTTGGTCGTTGGTGTATGGATTAGATATAAAGGATATGTAATTTTGTTTTCATGTAAATAAGTCATGAATGATTACTCATATTTTTGTAATTTTATGAGATATTTCATGCTAGTTGCCAAATGATGGTTCCCACATGTGTTAGGTGACTCACATGGGCTGCTAAGAGCTAATCATTGGAGTGTATATACCAATAGTACATACATCTAAAAGCTGTGTATTGTACGAGTACGAATAAGGGGGCATACGAGTAGAATTATTGATGAAACTGAACGAGGATGTAATTGTAAGCATTTTTGTTAAGTAGAAGTATTTTGATAAGTGTATTGAAGTCTTTCAAAAGTGTATAAATAAATATTAAAACACTACATGTATATACATTTTAACTGAGTCGTTAAGTCATCGTTAGTCGTTACATGTAAGTGTTGTTTTGAAACCTTTAGGTTAACGATCTTGTTAAATGTTGTTAACCCAATGTTTATAATATCAAATGAGATTTTAAATTATTATATTATCATGATATTATCATGTATGAATATCTTTTAATATGATATATATACATTAAATGTCTTTACAACGATAATCGTTACATATATGTCTCGTTTAAAAATCATTAAGTTAGTAGTCTTGTTTTTACATATGTAGTTCATTGTTAATATACTTAATGATATGTTTACTTATCATAGTATCATGTTAACTATATATATATATCCATATATATGTCATCATATAGTTTTTACAAGTTTTAACATTCGTGAATCACCGGTCAACTTGGGTGGTCAATTGTCTATATGAAACATATTTCAATTAATCAAGTCTTAACAAGTTTGATTGCTTAACATGTTGGAAATATTTAATCATGTAAATATAAATCTCAATTAATATATATAAACATGGAAAAGTTCGGGTCACTACAAAACTACATTAGCATAACTTGCTCTGACACTACTTGCTCCGCCATTACTCGTTCCGACACCATTTGTTCCTTTCATTCTGTTAACCCCTGGTCCGTAGACCTCACACTTCGCCGCGCTATGACCATTTCTTTTACACTTGTTGCAAACTTTGGTGCAGAACCCCGAGTGATACTTTTCACACCTTTGGCATAGTTGCTTCTGATTGTTGTTGTTGTTGCGGTTGTTATTGTTGTTGGGATGATTGTTGTAGTTATTGTTGTTGTTGTTGTGCCATTTGTTGTAGTTTCGATTGATGTTGCGATTTTTGGGGTTGTTGTTGTTGTTTTGGTGACTCTTATCACCGTTTTCCTCCCACTTTCTTTTGACTAGCTTCACATTGGCCTCTTCGACCGTCTATCCTTTAATTCTTCCCTCAATCTGGATCACTAGTTTGTGAGCCATTCTACATGCCTTTTGTATGGAGGCAGGCTCGTGTGAACTTATATCTTCTTGGATTCTCTCCGGTAACCCTTTCACAAACGCGTCGATCTTCTCTTTCATACCAAGTAATATCAAATCCCTGTGTTCGTAACCCTCTAAGTTCTGACTTGAGCTTATTGACCTCGGTTCTGGGACGGTACTTCTCGTTCATCAAGTGCTTGAATGCTGACCACGGTAGCGCGTAAGTAGCATCTTTTCCCACTTGCTCTAGATAGGTATTCCACCATGTTAACGCAATACCTGTGAAGGTAAGTGTAGCGTACTTCACTTTGTCTCCTTCAGCACACTTACTTATGGCAAACACCGATTCAACTTTCTCAGTCCACCGTTTCAATCCGATTGGTCCTTCGGTCCCATCAAATTCTGAAGGTTTGCAGGCAGTGAATTCTTTGTAGGAGCATCCTACACGATTTCTTGCGCCGTTAGCTTTATTGCTAGATTCAGAGTTATTGTTGGTATGTAGCGTGGTCTGTACAGTGGCTATGTTTGAAGCAAGAAAGGCACGAAATTCCTCTTCGCTCATATTCAAGGTGTGTCGAGTAGTCGGTGCCATTTCCTTCAAAATAGTCAAATGAAACAAGTTAATCATACAGAATATTAAGAGTAGTCAATAGTATCTCATAGCATAATATGAACTCATTTATAAAAGCTTTTTCTTCATATTAGCATTTTATAAGTTTAAATTCGGGTACTACCTACCCATTAAGTTCATACTTAGTAGCTAATATACCATTCAACTACTACAATTCCATATGAAAAACTGATTATAATAATATATCACATACAAATATTCTTCAAACTTACAACTTCGCTATATTACATATAACATGAAATATAGTACACTATGATACAGGACAGTTTTGAAGATAAATCTAGTTAATACGCAAGTTGTTCAGCAAAGGAAATAAAGACACGTAATTGATAAGTCCAGAAACAAGTCATGCATTCTGGTTTTACTAAGATGACTTCCCATCCTTGGTCTTGTGGAAAATAACCGTTATGACCATTGGCTAGGAAGCATGTTGTAATGTCGTCAAAAGGAAGAGGGTTTCGTAATGTCCAACAGCCCCGTAATAATCTAAAAACCTTGTTTCTCACCCCAACTACTGAATCCGTCACTTGTGGGAAAGTTTTATTTAAAAGCTGCAATCCGATGTTCTTTTTCTCACTTTGGTAAGAAGCGAACATCACTAACCCGTAAGCATAACATGCTTCTTTATGTTGCATGTTAGAAGCTCTTTCTAATTCACGAAATCCTATGTTGGGATATGTTGAGTCAAAATAGGTTCTTAACCCGTAGCGTAAAATTGCATTTGGGTTCCCCGCATTTAATGCTTTAAAGAAAACACGGCTTAACTTAAAGTCTTCCCAATGTGATATACCCTACCTATCAAAGGAAAACCTTTTATAAACTAAGGCATTTCTGGAAAGTCTTTCAAATGTTTGACAAGTTAATTTCGCCATAACTAAATGTGCTGATGAATTCTGACCGACTCTAGACAAGATTTCCTCAATCATATCTTCTGGTAGGTCTTCTAAAATATTCGGCTGTCTACCCTTAACGTCCATTTTGTTTTTATACTGTAAAATAGACAAGGATTAGATTCGTAATAACAAACAATACAAGCAATTTTTACATAGAACATAAAAGTACAAGCACACTACAATACATTTATTACACAACATACTCACACCCCTCTAATCTGAATCACCGGTTTCTTCTTCTTCGGACTTGGTTCTTTTTCCTAATCTTCTAGGGATATATGATGTTCCTCTAATACGAGTCGTCATTTTCCACATTGGTTTAGAAAAACCTGGTGGTTTTGAGGTTCCCGGGTTATTGTCACGATATTGAAAATACGGGTGTTGACGGTACATATAAAGTTCATCGGGGTCGGAATTATATTTCTCTATTTTGATGCCTTTTCCCTTATTATTTTCTTTTGCCTCATTAAATTGGGTCAGGGTAATTTCTATAACATCATCGGAATCCTCATCAGGATCCGATTCATTGGAAAATTGGTAATTTTCCTAATATTTTGCTTCCTTAGCGGAAACAACATTGACCATTATTAACTTTAGTCCATTGGTTGAGGATTTTCTTTTATTTGACCGATTTTCTGTGGTTCCTACTATTCCCCCTCTAGAACCTCTTCTTCTTCCGGTTCCTCTTCTTCTGGTTCCTCTTCTTCCGGTTCCTCTTCTTCTGGTTCTGTTTCCTCTTCTTCCGGTTCTTCGGCTACTTGTGAATCTTGCCATTATATATTCGACTCTTCGTTATTATTAGGTGAGTCAATGGGATTTGTGCTAGAGGTAGACATCTATCACACAATATCAAACATGTTAAGAGATTAATATATCACATAATATTTACATGTTAATAATATATAGTTTCCAACAAAAATGTTAAGCAATCATTTTTAAAGAAAACACGGTCGAAGTCCAGACTCACTAATGCATCCTAACAAACTCGATAAGACACACTAATGCAAATTTTCTAGTTCTCTAAGACCAACGCCCGGATACCAACTGAAATGTCCCGTTCATATTGATTATAAACGTTCCATATTAATTGATTTGGTTGCGAGGTTTTGACCTCTATATGAGATGTTTTTCAAAGACTGCATTCATTTTTAAAACAACCATAACCTTTATTTAATCAATAAAGGTTTTAAAAACATTACGTAGATTATCAAATAATGATAATCTAAAATATATTGTTTACACACGACCATTACATAACGGTTTACAATAGAAATATATTACATCGACATATGTTTCTTGAATGCAGTTTTTACACAATATCATACAAACATGGACTCCAAATCTTGTCCTTATTTTAGTATGCAACAGCGGAAGCTCTTAGTATTCACCTGAGAATAAACATGCTTTAAACGTCAACAAAAATGTTGGTGAGTTATAGGTTTAACCTATATATATCAAATCGTAACAATAGACCACAAGATTTCATATTTCAATACACATACCATACATAGAGATAAAAATCATTCATATGGTGAACACCTGGTAACCGACATTAACAAGATGCATATATAAGAATATCCCCATCATTCCGGGACACCCTTCGGATATGATATAAATTTCGAAGTACTAAAGCATCCGGTACTTTGGATGGGGTTTGTTAGGCCCAATAGATCTATCTTTAGGATTCGCGTCAATTAGGGTGTCTGTTCCCTAATTCTTAGATTACCAGACTTAATAAAAAGGGGCATATTCGATTTCGATAATTCAACCATAGAATGTAGTTTCACGTACTTGAGTCTATTTTGTAAATCATTTATAAAACCTGCATGTATTCTCATCTAAAAAATATTAGATTTTAAAAGTGGGACTATAATTCACTTTCACAGATATTTCCTTCCTCAGAAATAAGACTTGGCCACGGATCGATTCACGAACCTATACAAATATGTACATATATATCAAAGTATGATCAAAATATAATTACAACCATTTTTATTATGTTTTAAAGATTTGAGTGTATTAAGTCAGCTGTCCTCGTTAGTAACCTACTACTAGTTGTCCACAGTTAGATGTACAGAAATAAATCGATATATATATTATCTTGAATCAATCCACGACTCAGTGTATACACATCTCAGGCTAAATCACAACTTAAAGTATATATATTTTTGGAATCAACCTCAACCCTGTATAGCTAACTCCAACATTACTGCATATAGAGTGTCTATGGTTGTTCCAAATAATATATATACATGGGTCGATATGATATGTCAAAACATTTGTATATGTGTCTATGGTATCCCAAGATTACATAATATATTAGAATACATGTATAATACAATATAAGTTAGATAGGATATGATTTGTATAGATTTGTTAAACATTTCCCGTAGCTAAAAAGATCAAAAATATCCAATCTTGTTTTACCCATAACTTCTTCATTTTAAATCCGTTTTGAGTGAATAAAATTGATATGGTTTCATATTGAACTCTAATTTAAGAATCCAAATAGAAAAAGTATAGGTTTATAGTCAGAAATTTAAGTTACATGTCAATTACTAAAGAGATAGTCATTTCCGTCGAAAGAACGACATCTTGATGACCATTTTGAAAAACATACTTTCACTTTGAGTTTAACCAAGATTTTTGGATATAGTTTCATGTTCATATGAAAAATCATTTTCCCAGAAGAACAAATTTTAAATCAAAGTTTATCATAGTTTTTAATTATCCAAACCAAAACAGCCCCCGGTTTCACTACGACGGCGTATATCCGATTTTATAGTGTTCATCGTGTTTTCAGGTTTTAAATCATTAAGTTAGCATATCATATAGATATAGAACATGTGTTTAGTTGATTTTAAAAGTCAAGTTAGAAGGATTAACTTTTGTTTGCGAACAAGTTTAGAATTAACTAAACTATGTTCTAGTGATTACAAGTTTAAACCTTCGAATAAGATAGCTTTATATGTATGAATCGAATGATGTTATGAACATCATTACTACCTCAAGTTTTCTGGATAAAACTACTGAAAATGAGAAAAATGGATCTAGCTTCAAAGGATCCTTGGATGGCTTGAAAGTTCTTGAAGCAGAATCATGACACGAAAACAGTTCAAGTAAGATTTTCACTCGAAATAAGATTGTTATAGTTGTAGAAATTGAATCAAAGTTTGAATACGAATATTACCTTGAATTAGAAAGATAACCTACTATAAATAACAAAGGTTCCTTGATCTTAGATGATTACTTGGAATGGATTAGAAAGCTTGGAAGTAGACTTGCAAACTTGGAAGTATTCTTGATTTTTATGAAACTATACTTATGGAATTTATGAAGAACACTTAGAACTTGAAGATGGAACTTGAGAGAGATCAATTAGATGAAGAAAATTGAAGAATGAAAGTGTTTGTAGGTATTTTTGGTCGTTGGTATATGGATTAGATATAAAGGATATGTAATTTTGTTTTCATGTAAATAAGTCATGAATGATTACTAATATTTTTGTAATTTTATGAGATATTTCATGCTAGTTTCCAAATGATGGTTCCCACATATGTTAGGTGAATCATATGGGCTGCTAAGAGCTGATCATTGGAGTATATATACCAATAGTACATACATCTAAAAGCTGTGTATTGTACGAGTACGAATACAGGTGCATACGAGTAGAATTGTTGATGAAGCTAAACGATGATGTAATTGTAAGCTTTTTTGTTAAGTAGAAGTAATTTGATATGTGTCTTGAAGTCTTTCAAAAGTGTAAGAATACATATCAAAACACAACATGTATATACATTCTAATGGAGTCGTTAAGTCTTCGTTAGTCATTACATGTAAGTGTTGTTTTGAAACCTTTAAGTTAACGATCTCAATTAATGTTGTTAACCCAATGTTTATTATATCAAATGAGATGTTAAATTATTATATTATCATGATATTATGATGTATGCATATCTCTTAATATGATATATACATTAAAATATCATTACAACGATAATCGTTACATATAAGTCTCGTTTCGTAATTCTTGAGTTAGTAGTCTTGTTTTTACATATGTAGTTCATTGTTACACACTTAATGATATATTTAAATATCATTTTATCATGTTAAATATAGTGTATCAATATCTTAATATGATACATATATATTTAGTAGACGTTATCATAACGATAATCGTTATATATATCATTTCGAGTTTCTTAACTTAGTAATCTCATTTCTTATGTATATCACACATTGTTAATATACTTAGTGAGATACTTACTCATCATAATCTCATGTCAACCATATATATATGTCTATATATACCACAACATGTAGTTTTTACAATTTTGTAACGTTCGTGAATCGCCGGTCAACTTGGGTGATCAATTGTCTATATGAAACTTATTTCATTTAATCAAGTCTTAACAAGTTTGATTGCTTAACACATTGGAAATATTTAGTCATGTAAATATCAATCTCAATTAATATATATAAACATGGAAAAGTTCGGGTTACTACATATAAAGTGGTTAAAAAGCTTAAAGATATGAAAAGAAATCTGAAAGATCTTAACTGGCAGAATGGCAACATATTTGAAAAGGCTGTGATGCTCAAAGCTAAACTTGAAACTGCTCAGCAACTTATTGATAAGAATCATCACGATACTAAGTTAAGAGTTGATGCTGCTGGTATTTTGTAGCAATTTGAAGAAGCTAGGAAAGATGAGATTTAAATCTTAAAGCAGAAAGCAAAGATTCAATGGCTTAGTGATGGGGATAAGAATACTAAATTTTTTCATAGTTTGTTGAGAACTAGGAGTCATAAAACTAGAGTAGAAAGTATTTGTTCTAATGGTGGCCAAAGGCATTACGGGGATGAGGTTTTTATTCACGTTGTGGAACATTTCAAACAATTCTTGGGTGCTAGCTATCTAGTAAAGGCTTTAGAGGATCTAGGTGATTTTGTTTACCACAAATTTAACAGATGAAGAAGTTAATAATATGATTTCTGAAGTGTCAGAAGAGGAGTTCAAATCTACTATGTTTGATATTGGCAGTGATAAAGCCTCTTGCCGTGATGGGTATACATCATGTTTCTTTAAAAATTCTTGGAATATTATGGGTAAGGACATATGTGCTGCTGTTAAGGAATTTTTTGATTCTGGGAAGTTGTTAAAAGAGGTGAATGCTACATTAATTGCATTAGTTTCTAAAATTCAGACTCCCAACAAAGTGTCTGACTTTAGACTTATACCATGTTGTAATGTGTTATACAAATGCATTAGTAAAATCCTCACAAACTGAATAAAAGGGTGTTTGGGTATTTTGGTCAATTTCAATCAAAGTGCCTTCATCACAGGAAGACACATTCAAGATAACATTCTCATTACACAAGAGTTGTTAAAGGGTTATAACAGAAGGTCAGGTACCAAAAGATGTGCTTTAAAAATTGACCTTCAGAAAGCATATGATACTATCAGCTGGGAATTCTTAGAGAATGTTTTAAAGAAATTTGGTTTTCATCAGAAAATGGTCAACTGGATTGTTACTTGCATAACTACTTCCCACTTCTCTATTTGTGTTAATGGAGAGATTCATGGATACTTCAAAGGAGGGAGAGGATTGAGACAAGGTGACCCCATCTTTCCTTATCTTTTTAGCTTAGTGATAGAGGTACTTTCTCTTATCATGACCAAACACATTGAGAACAGTAAAGGGTTTAAGTACCACTTTGGGTGTAAAAAGTTAAAGCTTTACCATGTGTGTTTTGCTGTTGATTTGTTAGTGCTTTGTCATGGTGATACTTTTTTTGTAGCAGTGATTAAGAAAGCTCTTGATGAATTCAGTCAAGTATCAGGTCTGTATCCTAACATGAGCAAGAGTACCATATTTTTTGGTAATGCCCCATGTGGAATTAAGCATGCTATTCTGAACATTTTACCTTTTACAGTTGGGAAGTTGCCAATGAGGTACCTCGGTGCGCCCTTGTTAGCAAAAAGACTCAGTGTTGCTGATTGTAAGAGTTTGATTGATAAGGTCAATAAAAAAGTTAATTGCTGGATCAATAGAAACTTGTCTTATGCCGGGTAGATTGCAGTTAATGTAACATCCCGCCTTACCACGACAAAATATTGTGCACCTTGCCCGTAGGCGCACGGCTTTTTCTTGGTGACCACACGAGGATTTCCCAGGAGGTCATCCATATTAGTACTACTCCCATTCGAGCACGCTTAACTACAGAGTTCTAAAGGGATCTGCTGTGCTTGTAGCCCCAAAACGCATTGTGTCTAGTAAAGATAAGAGTTACCTTATAAGGGACTCAAGCTTTCTTACAGAAATTGATGTGGGATAGGTTATTACAAACTATCCTGATGTCCTCGCCAGGTCGAAACAAATTGATAGCCAGGATCTATACCTCAGGAGATGCACAGGCCGAGTGCCCATCACACCTAGAAAGGCTAGTGCTCTGATACCATATGTAACATCCTGCCTTACCACGACACAATATTGTTCGCTTCGACCGTAGGCGCACGGATTTTTCTTGGTGACCACACGAGGATTTCCCAGGAGGTCACCCATCCTAGTAATACTCCCGCTTGAGTACACTTAACTGCAGAATTCTGAAGGGATCTGCTGTACTTGTAGCCCCAAAACGCGTTGTGTCTGGTAAGGATAGGAGTTACCTTATAAGGGACTCAAATTTTCTTACACAAATCAATGTGGGATGGGGTATTACAGTTAATTACCTATGTTCTTTCATCTCTACAAGTTTATTGGGCCTCTGTTTATATGATTCAAAATGACTGTTATCTATAAAATTGAAAAGTTATTGAAGGACTTTTTATGGAATCAAGGTGAAATTGTTAGAGGTAAGTCTAAAGTTGCTTGGAAAAATGTTTGTAAACTTAAAAAGTGTGGTGGGCTGGGTATTAAGTCTCTCAAGCTGTGGAATGAATTAATCTTAAAGCAGCTTTGGAAGATTATTGATAAAAAGAAGTCCTTATGGGTTAACTGGGTTAATGTTGTAAAGTTAAAAGGAAGAAGTATATGCGATATAAAAACTAAAGTGGCTGATAGCTGGGGCTGGAAATAGTTGTTAGGATTGAGAGATTTACTAAAACCTCATATGTTATATGTTCTGGGAAATGGAAAAGGTACTTCTATTCTGTATGACAAATGGAGTACTAATGGCCCAATTTCTCAAAAATCTAAGAGGGACATATATGTATATGGTGCTAATTTAAATGAGGATGCTAAAGTGGCTGAGTTATGGTTGATGGCCACTTATGTTGGCCAGATAACTAGAGTGTTAAATACCCAAGCCTAAACCAAATAAGATAAATTAGATTATATTATGTGGTATGGGTCACTAAAGATAGTAAACACATGCCTTTCTCAAATCAACAGGTGTGAAAAGATTTTTATGGTGATGATGAGGTTGTGAAATAGCATCACTTGGTTTGATTTCCCCAGTACACTCCTTGCCATTCTTTCATTCTTTGGCTGGCTATTTTGGGTAGGTTATGCACCAAGATAAGTTGCATAAATGGCATCCTAGCAAAAGCTTTATATGTCAATTGTGTAACAAGTGCAATGATTCACACCAACATTTCTTTTTTAAATGTGACTATGCAGCTCAAGTCTGGAAGGAAGTGAAAGTGCAACTGGTTTATGGTGGTTTGAATTGGAAGTTGCAAAACATTGTTGATAGACTGGCTATTTTTCCATATTCTAAAAATAAATGGAATATCATTAATAGAGTGGTCCTTGCTGCCATGGTATACTCAATTTGGTAAGAAAGAAATAATCGATTGTTCAAAGGGAAAGTTAGATCTAGAGTAAAGTTGTGAAGAATTGTGTTAGAAGCAAATTTTTGACTATGAAAGTCAAAAGGTCTGATGCAGTGATTAAAGTTGATGCTATGTGGGATCGTAGATGGGATAACATGAAATTTTTTGTTGGTTTAGTAGCTTTTGTTTCGTTTAGCCCTAGAGTGTCATGAAAGATGGGATAGTTTTGGCTTTTCGATTGTGTTGGTTATTTGATAAGTTCTAGATTTGCATGTGGGTGAATGATGTCTCACTTTCGACAGTTGCAAAACTTTATAGTTCCTTTGTTAACCTTTTTGTTAAAATACGTTGACAGATGAACAACTTTATAGTCTTTAACTATAGATGTTAAAGAAATTTATAACCAGGTGATAGAAAATACCTTTAATGATACGCATACCCGATTAGCTCGTGTAGCGCATCAAACATCATCACCATATGAGTCACATAGTGCGCACTAAAAAGAATAGGTGCTCGATTGCGGACCTAGCACGGATTCTGTTATAGCGTCAAGGGTATGTATGCATGTCAGGCGACGCTGTAGCTGGCAGAAGATACATGGCAGCCAAGAATCATGTCCGAAAAAAAACTTTTTACTTTTGTCGGATCAGCTCACACAAGGAGGTACTATTGGCAGGCCATGATCATTTTAGATCTATTATGTGGTAATAGAAGACAAAAAGGTTTACCCTATAAATAAAGGACTCAATCCACAACAGAAGAGGCTGGACACCCATTCGACATTCACACATATACTATTTTTAGTATATAAAACAATAGCGCCTATTAGATAGCGCAATTTTACCCACGCTACCAGACTCACAACATTTCACTAGAGTTCCTCTTGATCTACAGGTAACGTTCTATGAACATAAACCATATAACCCAGCCCGAGCCATCCTAAACCGGGTAACCCGTCGATGTGGGTCTATGTTTAACCACCCCTGCTGAGATCCTCATCTTATAAGGGGTTATTCATGGTACTCCGGGCCAGAGAGTTAAACTCAATCGACCCTTAAATCCCCCTTCATTGATGTCGAGCGTGGACCGAACCCGAACCGTTTATTCTATGCTCGATCATTTGGAGCCATCTGTGGGACACACAAGTTAAAAGATTTTGATTTGTTCTTTTTTCTATATGTTCGCTAACAGCTTGCTTGTTTCTTTTTAATACAGTGAAAGGTATCAAAATGGCAAGCAATCCAGAAGTACTAAAGCCCATACCAGCATGATCTACCTCGCCTACAGGACCAAATCCCGCTGTCAAAGGATGCGCGGGAGCCTCTGATAACGCGCCTCCAAGGAGCGCTCCAACATCTCCTCTCAGCACACCTGCATCTCCCTTCAAAACCCTAGAAGCAATCGGACCGATACCGTGGGTTTCGAACACTACAACCGTGGGATTCAGCGCCGCTTACCCATCGCCTGAAACTGTACGTAATAGCCCCAGCCACGCTGGTAATCCTGTCGGTCCCCCGAGCGAGAGGCATTCTCCCTCACCGTGATGGGACGCTTCTTCAATAACCCCAAGGTCTAGCGCCACTACTTTAGTGCAAGGAACATCGTCTACAGGAAAAGAAGCTCTCTTCGAGTCATCTGCTCGGACGCGCGAGCAGCGCGCTCTCAACCAGGCCAATATGATCTACGTGTTAATGAACACGGTGCCAGACAACATGGTGCATGAATTCGAATAGCCTGGAAAGGCTGAGCTCATGATCAAGAACTTGTACGCATGAATGAAGGGGTACCTGTCAAACCCTCCTTTGAGACTACTCCTACCCGGGGAGAAATTCGCGACCCACATACTGAATCATGTTTCAATGCCACTACCTATTATACCAATCACTTTGGGATATTACGATGGGTTCTCAGACCAATACGATTTTTACAGAAGTACGAGGGGATAGCGCAGAATCAGCACTGAACTGATGAGACAAAATGTATGGAGTTTCCTCCGCTGCTTGAGGGTGTGGCCCGTCAGTGGTTTAATAACCTCCCCACACCTAACCTCAATTGCTTTGATGACCTTCGAACGCGCTTCTTGCTAAATTTTCACAACATGCGCGCAGCTCAGAGGACACACGTGGAATGCAATGACATCAAGCACGAGCACGAAGAATCGTTGGGACAGTTCATAGACAGGTACTGCCATGAGGTCGCCAAGATCCCTGATTTAGCGGAATCACAAAAAGTATCAGGTTTCATACACAGAATTTGCCGAGACCGTCACCTAACGCTGTGGCAAAGGCTTAGGAAGTGTCTTCCTGAAACGCTAGCGGAAGCAATTCGAGAGGCGCATGTAGTAACGTAGCTATTTCCGTTAAGCTTTGTTAACTGTCCGTTAAGTATTTAATGGTGTTTACTTTCGATTCATGTATTTAATTGAATTAAATGCATACTTGAGTTCATGATGAACTAACATATGATAGGTCAGATCATGGTGAGAATAGAAGAAATGATAAGATTGAGTGAGACTCGATATGTAAGAACAGATTCGGTATTAGAGAGATTCGGTAAAATTACATTCCATAGCTTCTTAAACTAGCTTACAATGCAATGCCTATCTAATTAGGACTACTTAGGTTCCTTATATAGTCCTCTTCTAAGGAACCTTCATTTAGGCTTATTTCACATTAACACTACACTACTTTCGGGGTCCTAACAATCTCCCCCTTAGTGTTAAATGTGAAAATTACAATGTAATCCTACTTTGTAATCTTGAGAGGTCCAAACATGAGTTTCCATCGTGTACCATCTGCATTTGAAACTTCAACTTGATTTTCTGAAATTTGCTTAGACGATTTCCAGACACCCCACGCTTTTCTTGGATCTCCCTCATGTAATGGATATTCATCCATTTCTTTGAAATATCTTCTTTTTCTTTGACCACAAAGTATCTCAAATTGTCTAGTTCGAATCCGGAGCTTTAGACGATCTCTGATGTGCTTTATGAACTCTCCAAGACCCATTTTCATGTCGATGTCATCAAACTTGCTTTGACTAATTTTAAGATACTTCAGTGTAGCCTTGAGTGTACCATCTGAATACTTGTTTAAATCTTCAGTGCGGATGAACACTTTTTCTTTCTGAGAATTCACAAACACAAACCCTTCGGGTTCGAATTGCATTTGAAACATTCCTATATCCTCCAGTCCCTCTGTAAATTGATTCGGACAAGTTATTCGAATCTTTTTCCTATTAGCTTCGAGACTAATTTAAAAATCTTCACGTCTCATCAGTTTGATTGTCTCCATCATGTATCATTTCACAGCTTCCAAAGCTTGAGATTTAGTAAAAGGTTGATTGGTGATGATACTGAGGTAGGTGTAGGTGTGAATGATGTCAAGCATGTCTAGATTTTGAAAATCTGCTTCTGTGAACTTGTACTCCTTCTCATCTTCTCTAATAACATGAAACTGACTGATGACATCTCTTTTCTCACTAATTTCTACTCCGACTCGAGTAATATTCAGCACTTCTGATATTCGATATTTCCTTTGTAACCAAAAGTCATCTTCATTCTTGTTGATATGTTTCCTCCACAAAAACTCATACCAGTTTCTTTCATTAGCTGGAAGCAATCGTGAACCTATATAGGTAAACATTTTACTTCTTGACGTTTCATTAATGCGGAAGATCTTATATGCATTTTCTTCGATGAATGTGTTTCGTAGTGTCATGAAATCATGTTCAACTCCTAATAGCAGTCTTTGATCCCGATTCTTAAAGAATATACCGTTGTTGTACTTGAACATGGAATTCACTGTATCACTTGAAGTAGATGTACTAGAAGTTGAACTTTCATTTGCATTAGTTGGATTTGAACTCGATGATGGTGTAGAATTTGATGATTGATCAGTAGGATTTGTCGTACTATCTATTGGAACATTATCATCTTCAATGTGATTAAAGATGTCATCTAAGTTTGGATTAACGTACAGATTATCTCCATCTTCATCAGTAGAATCCATATCGTCATCACTTTCCGTTACTTGATCAGGATTCCTTTCATCAACAATTTCTACATCCTCAGGAATATTAGATACTTCATATAATTTTCTTAGTACGACAAACCCATCATCATCTGTTTCTTCAAGATAAAAATCACTTAAGTTCAATCCTCATCTACTGGTTTACTATCAGCTTCAGAATGATAAATTGGAATGATAACTTGCTCAGGTTCCATATTGTCAATATCATCATAAGTAGAAACCATTTCTAATTCCGTATGAACCTGTTGAGCTTGTGTAGCTGAAGCAGACCTCACACCACCACCCCTAGTGGAATGTTCACCGTTAGAAATTCTCCATCTTCTCCTATCTCCCCCTCATGGCTATTCTGAGGATCAGAATCGTCATGTTCATCATCACGGTGAGGACTTAGAGGAGAAGAGCAGGAAGTAAGTGGATGTCCTAATCGAGCATGAAATATAGCTTGAAGCAAAGTGCGTCGAAGAACATCAAGATTCACTCTAGAAAACATGCGACTAAAATATTCTTTCTCCAAAGCATCATAATAATTTGGTGAATGTGGGGGTGATGGTGGTAAAGTAACAATAGGAACAACAGCAGCATCTGTTGAAGTTGATGTCGGTGGAAGTGTTTGATTTGTCATGAGGGCAGGTAAGGATATACGTACGGTATTATTCTTATATGTAGGGCTATACATACTACTAGTCAGATTCGTGATATCCCCTTCTGATGGAGGTTGGGTAACAATCAGAGTTGTCACTGGCGAAGATTCGATTGAATCACCTGCCTCCATGACTTTAGTCTCATGGGACTCTGACAGAGAACTACCCGTCAATTTAGCTCTCGCCGAGATTATATCCCCGACTCCTGAAATCATTGACATACCATGAGGTGGCACATCTCTTTCAGTTAAAGACTCATCCTCCAGACCCCGAGTTTCAAGATCCGGAAGAGAAGTGGTTTGAACTAATGATTCAATTTCTTGAACCAAAGGAACACTCTGCTAGAAGTCTGATAAAGATCCCGAAGGATTTTCAGGTTGATTCATTTCCATAGGACGCGTCAGATCACCCTCATTAAGATAAGCTGTACCTCCAGGCCCTGTTGTACGTTGAGGCAATACATCATCACGGAGATGAAGTATATCAAGAGGATTTCCAGCCGATACATAGGCTGCCTTTTCAAGGTTTTTCGGCTCCCCTTCGACCGTTCCGGACTTCAATGATTGAGATTCCTCAATCATTGAGTCATTGCAGACTTTACTGTAGAGGAAGACATTACTTACTTTTGAGATGCCGAAGCACCTATCATGGTAGGATTTATTGTTAAGTCCTGATTAGGTTGGATGGGCTGATTGGTCCTTTTACCATCCATGCTTTCAGCTCTCTTGCCTATCGAAGATTGCGCTCCATTTAGTGTAGGGCTTACTGTTATTATTGGATGTGATACGGAGATGGGTGAGGGTGACCTAGTTGGCTCTAAGTCTTGGTCCGTATCACCAGTGGTTGGAGTAACAGTTTGGCGGACGATAGGAGTCGAAGTCCTAGATCTATTTACTCATTGGGTTGGTGGAGTCTGAATCATCTCATCAGGAATATATCGTGTTCTCTTTAGAGAATGTTCTGGAGATGATTCAGTTGCTGATGAATCCGTTTCACTGCTTTCAGGCGTGGTGGATAGGGCAGGTTCAAACCTAAGCAGACTAGGCTCTCTGATCCTCACAAGTTGAGCTTATTGAGTTGCCCTGGGACATTTCAGGTTAATCCTAAGTAGAGGATTGGCTAGTCCAGGTGGTTAAACTACTGGTTCCTCTGCAACCTCTGGGGCTGGAACCTCGGCTGGATCAACTTGTTGTTGTTGTACCGGGTTCGGAAGAGGTATCCCTATTGCCTCAAAATAAGTATGCATTCATGCATCTAAGGGATTAGCTAAATTCACAAACTAGTTTGGAATTGGTGAAGTGTGTCATACCCCCAAATAGGCCCAGGGGTAAATATGACTTCACAATATCACAACACAAGTATTTATAAGCGAGAAAGACTCTAAATGAGACGTTTTATAAAAACAATAATTTTATTGCAGCGAAAACGAAATAATGTTTTACATGATAAAACCCAAATTTAATTAATAATTGTCTAACAAATGCTAAGACATAAGTATGTGGACTTCAATGCATCAGCTAGCAAGGCAACATAGGGCAGCACATAAGCTAATCTTCAACTGAGATAACCATGCTTAAGAATGTCAACACAATGGTTGAGTGAACGTCATAGGTTTATATAATAAATAAGTTTAGACCACAAAATTTAGTTTAAAACATCAAAATATCAATATCTCATGAGTTATAATATCGAGCTAAACATAAACCCTTGACACTGCACGTGTGTCGGTAATCATTATTATGTACCCCCTTGACGATTGGTCAATGTGTAGAGATGTCACTCTCAATAGGCCTACTCACAATAATTAAGCTTGCAACATTTTAATTCCAGCAACTTATGATATTATGGTGGGGATTTGCATGTAAGAATACAAGTTAAAAAAAGTCTAACGAAGTTGCATATCAAAAAGTTTAGGCACTTGTGTCTAAATTGTAAATCATTTAAAAGTAAGCATGTGTCTCACCCCAAGATTTATAAAATACATTAAAATATGTAAAAACGGGGCTATGAAGTTCACCTTAGAATAGCACGGTGAAAGATGAAGATAATTCCACGAACGAAATGAACGAGAGTATATGACCAGGTCTTCAACCTAGAGATATACTGACTTAAATCAAAAATTTGTCCATATGACAAATTAATATCCTATGTGAACTTAAGAGTTGTTTTACAAGTGTTTGTGTGTGTCATACCGCCAAATAGGGCCGGGGGTAAATATGACATTTCAATACCATTGCACAATTATAATAACGAGAACGACTCTAAATGAGACGTTTAATAAAATCCATAATTTAATTTGTAGCGGAAACAAAATTGTTTTACAAGGTAAACCCAAATGTAATAAATGTTTAACAAATGCTAAGATATAAATAATGTGGACTCCAATGTATCAGCAAGCAAAGCAACATAGGGCAGCACATAAGCTATTCTTCACCTGAGACAAACATTCTTAAAAATGTCAACACAATGGTTGAGTGAACATCATAGGTTTATTAATTATTAAGTTTTAGACCACAAGATTTATTTATAAAAACATCAAAATATTCAATATGCCATGAGTTACAATATCGAGCAAAACATTAACCCCTGACACTGTACGGGTGTCGGTAATCATTATTATGTACCCCCTTGACGATCGGTCAATGGGTAGAGACGTCGTTCTCAATGGGCCTACTCACAATAATTAAGCTTGCAACATTTTAATTCCAGCAATTAACGATATTATAGTGGGGATTTGCATGTATAGATACTGTTGAATCCCCAAAATAATTAAGGATTTAATTATGACAAAACTGTAATTTATTTGCACTAAAATGTTATGTGCAGTCAGCACAAGTTTTTTTATGTATAGAACAGTAGATATTACTATGTCGAGTGTTTAGTTTGCTGCTTAGTCTACCAGCACAATGTAGTCAGTGTTCTTCAATCAGCACAGGATGTATACTCAGCAATTCAATAATATCAAGTGACTCAGCAATGAAGAACCAGCATAACTGAAATGCAGCTTACTACACAAGACAGTTATGCTCCATTACAAGCATAGTAGTTTCCTGAGTGTTTTACATCAATTGCACTATTCAACAGAAGTCAAAGAAAAACTTGAACAGGAAAGGACACGCGTCGGCGGCTGACAAGTGACCTTACAAGACCACGTGGGAATGCAGAAGTTTAACGCATGTGCATACATGTGCTATGCTTTGTCAATGCCTAGGGAACACAACATTCTATTTGTTTAAACAAATAGTGATGCCAAACCGAATTAGGGTGTTGTTGCAAATAGCTACCAAAGAGGAAAGAGGAGAGCACGCTCTCTGATACAGTTGTCCCCACAAGTACAGACATCATATGTATCAGTGGACAATGGAACAATTACACGGATAAAAGGACTACTATAAATTGTTGTATCCACTATTGTAACAACTAATGGTGTGGGTTTTAAAAATTAGAGTCCAAAACGTGCAATAGCTTTAAGTTTATCCTCATAGCTATACTTAGGTAAATCTGTATCAACTAACTATCATTCCGCCAAGGATAGTTGTAATTCTTTGTGATTTAATCAATAAAGAATAATAGTTGAAAAATTACCTTTGACTCTATTTAAATTACATGCTTGAATACTAAACTGTGATTAATTGGTAAGTTAATTCAAAGAAATTGTATTCACTCCCCCCCCCCCCCTCTCTACAATACTCCTGTTGTTAATCAAGGGACTAACAACTAGTATCAGAGCTTCAGTCTTGATAATTTAATATCTTAGATCTGAATTCTCTCATGGATGCATACTCAAATACAGCTTATCTTGAAAATGGCTCATCCAATAGACCACCCAAATTTGATGAAGATGAGTATGAAACTTGAAAGGCAAGGTTCATGCTTCACCTGGAGTTTATTAACCCACTTATGCCTGGTATTGCCACTGATGGTCCATTTGTCCCAACTGAAACTATTGATAGCATTCCAGCCACTACTGACACTCCTGCCATTCCTGACAGAGAGGTTGTTCTCAATTCAGAGAAATAGGATGCTGAGGACAAACGTCGTGTTGGACTTGACCCTAAGATCAGAACCCTGTTAGCTATAACTTTACCTAATCACCTGTTCAAACTGATTAAGGGAAAACAGAATGCAAAGCTTATGTTAGACTATCTAGATGTTACTTATGAAGGCATGGATGAGGTTAGGCAGAACAAGATTATTACTTTGAAAAGATAGTATGAAATGTTCTTTGCCTATAAGAATGAGACCCTTAAGCAAACCTTCATTAGGTTTAACTCCTTAGTTGCTGACCTGCTTACTTTGAAAATCACATATACTGATTTTGAACAAGTAAACAAATTCATTGACTCATTGTCTGCCAAATGGAAATCAGTGACTGACCCTCTAAGAACCATCCAGACTTTAAAGAACTTTAACATGTCTTCTCTCTATGGTACACTTTGAAACCATGAGAAGGCAGAAGCTAAACTTGAACTAAACTTGAAAGAAAACTTTAAGTCTGCCGCCACCACTTCAAAATCTTCTAAAACAGATGATACTGCTCTTATGGCTGCTGCTAAAAAGAAAGCTCAAAAGGCTTTACTGGTTCAAAAGTTGACAACAGAAGAAGAGTCAGCTGAAGATGATGTGGATAGTGGTACTGGGTCTGAAGAAAGCAGTGATGACGAAGATGATGTGGAAGGTTTTCTTGAAGGTATGGCTTTACTGGCTAGGTAGTTCAAAAGGTTTAATCGTAACAAAACCAGCAAGTCATACAAAGGGAGTAAGAAACCAAGTGCTAGGTATAGTAGCAAATCAGTCAAGGGTCCTAAATCCGAGTGTTACAATTGTAGGAAGGTTGGACATTTTGCTGCTTAATGCATGTCCAGGAAACCTTCTGTCTCACATGCTAACTCTTTCTCAAAAGCTGACAAGTACAAGAACAAGTACAAAGCTATGAAAGCTCAAATGAAGAAAAGTACAAAGGCTGATAAGAAGGGAAAGAAGCCAGAAAAGGTTCTAGTTGCTGAGCATCATTATTGGGATGAAACCAGCTCTTCTTCATCGTCTGTCAGTGATAATGATGATGATGATGCTGGTTATGCTTCTGATAGAAAGCTGTGTTTGATGGCCAAGGAGGTAGAGGAGTCTGATGAGGATGATAATGGTAGTACGTTTATGGCTGATATGAGGGAAGCTGATCTGAAAAAGGATTCACCTCAATGGAAATCTGAAATGCTGTATAAGGTTGATAATTTTTGAACTTATACTGATGATGAAAAAGCTGAAATGTTTGACTACCTTAGAGTTGATTTATGTAGACGCAGTAAACGTGAAGAAGTTTTAAAATCTGATAACAAATCTCTAAATGTAAAACTTAAAGGCAAAAACGATGAAATTAAAATCTTGAAAGATGAAATTTCAAAACTTGAAAAACAAAATTTTGCTTTAAAGTCTCTTCACGTTGAGGTAGCAGAGGTTAAGAACTAGCTAAACGATCTCAAAAAGATTGTTGCTTCCTGGTGTACATCTGCTTAACGCACAGCAAAATGTGTGAATGAGCAGGTGCCTGCCCAAGTTGAAGCATTCTTTGCTGGTGACTATGCTGCTGCTGCTGCTCTTGCAGAAGTTACTTACATGGACTCCATTCTCGAAACTGATCCTGAAGCTGTCTTGCCAAATGCTTTTGCCAAGATAGTTAAGGGTAAAAAGGTCTTAACAAATAAGTTTGTCAGACCTACAGAGACCCCATCTGAAATCACCCGTTCATATTGATTATAAACGATTCACAATAGTTGATTACATCGCGAGGTTCTGACTTCTATATGATACGTTTTACAAACATTGCATTCATGGCATATTAGTGATAACCCGTCCTAATCCATCTGGACAAAGTCATCAACATTTGGTCCCATTGCGAGGTACAGTCCTAAGTATGCCATGAGCGACTCCATGTAATATCTTTAAAATGAGCAAATGCACTGCGGAAGATTTCTTTCGTACCTGAGGATAAATATGCTTTAAAGTGTCAACCAAAAGGTTGGTGAGTTCATAAGTTTATCATGAACAATAAAATTCATCATTTTGATAGACCACAAGATTTAAATACAGTACACCTATCTCGTGTACAAAACCAATTTTCATAATGCTTAGCAGAGTAGGTTCGTATCCTTTTCTCCCCCGTAGGTTGCCTCGCGATTTTTAAATAACCGAACACATATCTCGTGCACAAAAATAATACACATAACCTGTGTATAAAAATCATTCTCTCGATACATAACATTCAATTCGATTTCATTGCTCAACATGGTGACCGACCTTAACATATAATGCGCATTAATAATATCCCCAAAAACAGAACATCTCTTCTCTATAATATATAAACTTCGAAGTACTAAACACCATGCCTACTAGCTCTTCCGTCTAGTGAACATTCTGGGTGGGGGTGTTAAACCCGGTAGCTACTTTTAGGATTCGCGTGAATTAGGGCCATACCCGTTTCTAATTCTTAGGTTACCAAGCAATAATAATCAGGGGAAAATATTCACAACAATTAGTGTAGTGACCCGAACTTTTCCATGTATATATATATTAATTAAGATTGATATTTACATGATTAAATGTTTTCAACATGTTAAGCAATCAAACTTGTTAAGACTTGATTAATTGAAATATGTTTCATATAGACAATTGACCACCCAAGTTGACCGGTGATTCACGAACGTTAAAACTTGTAAAAACTATATGATGACATATATATGGATATATATATATATATATATATATATATATATATATATATATATATATATATCCATATATATGTCATCAAGAACCGCTACCCACTACCGAGAATAGACGACTTATTTGATCAACTACAAGGCTCGTATGTTTATTCAAAGATTGACTTACGTTCCGGGTATCATCAAATGCGGGTGAAAGAAGATGATACTCCAAAGACTGCTTTTAGAACACGTTACGGTCATTACGAGTTTATGGTCATGCCGTTTGGTTTAACTAATGCACCAGCTGTGTTCATGGATCTTATGAACCGAGTGTGTGGGCCATATCTTGACAAGTTTGTCATTGTTTTCATCGATGACATACTTATTTACTCAAAGAATGATCAAGAGCACGAAGAACATTTGAGAAAAGTGCTAGAAGTATTGAGGAAAGAAAAAATGTACGCTAAGTTTTCAAAGTGTGCATTTTGGTTGGAAGAAGTTCAATTCCTCGGTCACATAGTGAACAAAGAAGGTATCCAGGTGGACCCGGCAAAGATCGAAACCGTTGAAAAGTGGGAAACCCCAAAAACTCCGAAGCATATACGTCAATTTTTAGGACTAGCTGGTTACTACAGAAGGTTCATCCAAGACTTTTCCAGAATAGCAAAACCCTTGACTGCATTAACGCATAAAGGGAAGAAATTTGAATGGAAGGATGAACAAGAGAAAGCATTTCAGTTATTGAAGAAAAAGCTAACTACGGCACCTATATTGTCATTGCCTGAAGGGAATGATGATTTTGTGATTTATTGTGACGCATCAAAGCAAGGTCTCGGTTGTGTATTAATGCAACGAACGAAGGTGATTGCTTATGCCTCTAGACAATTGAAGATTCACGAGCAAAATTATACGACACATGATTTGGAATTAGGCGCGGTTGTTTTTGCATTAAAGACTTGGAGGCACTACTTATATGGGGTCAAAAGTATTATATATACCGACCACAAAAGTCTTAACACATATTTAATCAGAAACAACTGAATATGAGGCAGCGTAGGTGGATTGAATTGTTGAATGATTACGACTTTGAGATTCGTTACCACCCGGGAAAGGCAAATGTGGTAGCCGACGCCTTAAGCAGAAAGGACAGAGAACCCATTCGAGTAAAATCTATGAATATAATGATTCACACTAACCTTACTACTCAAATAAAGGAGGCGCAACAAGGAGTTTTAAAAGAGGGAAATTTAAAGGATGAAATACCCAAAGGATCGGAGAAGCATCTTAATATTCGAGAAGACGGAACCCGGTATAGGGCTGAAAGAATTTGGGTACCAAAATTTGGAGATATGAGAGAAATGGTACTTAGAGAAGCTCATAAAACTAGATACTCAATACATCCTGGAACGGGGAAGATGTACAAGGATCTTAAGAAACATTTTTGGTGGCCAGGTATGAAAGCCGATATTGCTAATTATGTAGGAGAATGTTTGACGTGTTCTAAGGTCAAAGCTGAACATCAGAAACCATCAGGTCTACTACAACAACCTGAAATCCCGGAATGGAAATGGGAAAACATTACAATGGATTTCATCACTAAATTGCCAAGGACTGCAAGTGGTTTTGATACTATTTGGGTAATAGTTGATCGTCTCACCAAATCAGCACACTTCCTGCCAATAAGAGAAGATGATAAGATGGAGAAGTTAGCACGACTGTATTTGAAGGAAGTCGTCTCCAGACATGGAATACCAATCTCTATTATCTCTGATAGGGATGGCAGATTTATTTCAAGATTCTGGCAGACATTACAGCAAGCATTAGGAACTCGTCTAGACATAAGTACTGCCTATCATCCACAAACTGATGGGCAGAGCGAAAGGACGATACAAACGCTTGAAGACATGCTACGAGCATATGTTATTGATTTTGGAAACAGTTGGGATCGACATCTACCGTTAGCAGAATTTTCCTACAACAACAGCTACCATTTAAGCATTGAGATGGCGCCGTTTGAAGCACTTTATGGTAGAAAGTGCAGGTCTCCGATTTGTTGGAGTGAAGTGGGGGATAGATAGATTACGGGTCCGGAGATTATACAAGAAACTACCGAGAAGATCATCCAAATTCAACAACGGTTGAAAACCGCCCAAAGTCGACAAAAGAGCTACGCTGACATTAAAAGAAAAGATATAGAATTTGAAATTGGAGAGATGGTCATGCTTAAAGTTGCACCTTGGAAAGGCGTTGTTCGATTTGGTAAACGAGGGAAATTAAATCCAAGGTATATTGGACCATTCAAGATTATTGATCGTGTCGGACCAGTAGCTTACCGACTTGAGTTACCTCAACAACTCGCAGCTGTACATAACACTTTTCACGTCTCAAATTTGAAGAAATGTTTTGCTAAAGAAGATCTCACTATTCCGTTAGATGAAATCCAAATCAACGAAAAACTTCAATTCATCGAAGAACCCGTCGAAATAATGGATCGTGAGGTTAAAAGACTTAAGCAAAACAAGATACCAATTGTTAAGGTTCGATGGAATGCTTGTAGAGGACCCGAGTTCACCTGGGAGCGTGAAGATCAGATGAAGAAGAAATACCCGCATCTATTTCCAGAAGATTCGTCAACACCTTCAACAGCTTAAAATTTCGGGACGAAATTTATTTAACGGGTAGGTACTGTAGTGACCCGAACTTTTCCATATATATATATATTAATTAAGATTGATATTTACATGATTAAATGTTTTCAACATGTTAAGCAATCAAACTTGTTAAGACTTGATTAATTGAAATATGTTTCATATAGACAATTGACCACCTAAGTTGACCGGTGATTCACGAACGTTAAAACTTGTAAAAACTATATGATGACATATATATATATATATATATATATATATATATATATATATATATATATATATATATATATATATATATATATATATATATATATATATATATATATATATATATATAGTTAACATGATACTATGATAAGTAAACATATCATTAAGTATATTAACAATGAACTAATATGTAAAAACAAGACTACTAACTTAATGATTTTTAAACGAGACATATATGTAACGATTATCGTTGTAAATACATTTAATGTATATATATCATATTAAGAGATATTCATACATGATAATATCATGATAATATAATAATTTAAAATCTCATTTGATATTATAAACATTGGGTTAACAACATTTAACAAGATCGTTAACCTAAAGGTTTCAAAACAACACTTACATGTAACGACTAACGATGACTTAACGACTCAGTTAAAATGTATATACATGTAGTGTTTTAATATGTATTTATACACTTTTGAAAGACTTTAATACACTTATCAAAATACTTCTACTTAACAAAAATGCTTACAATTACATCCTCGTTCAGTTTCATCAACAATTCTACTCGTATGCACCCGTATTCGTACTCATACAATACACAGCTTTTAGATGTATGTACTATTAGTATATACACTTCAATGATCAGCTCTTAGCAGCCCATGTGAGTCACCTAACACATGTGGGAACCATCATTTGGCAACTAGCATGAAATATCTCATAAAATTACAAAAATATGAGTAATCATTCATGACTTATTTACATGAAAACAAAATTACATATCCTTTATATCTAATCCATACACCAACGACCAAAAACACCTACAAACACTTTCATTCTTCAATTTTCTTCATCTAATTGATCTCTCTCAAGTTCTATCTTCAAGTTCTAAGTGTTCTTCATAAATTCTAAAAGTTCTAGTTTCATAAAATCAAGAATATACTTTCAAGTTAGCTAGCTCACTTCCAATCTTGTAAGGTGATCATCCAACCTCAAGAAATCTTTGTTTCTTACAGTAGGTTATCATTCTAATACAAGGTAATAATCATATTCAAACTTTGGTTCAATTTCTATAACTATAACAATCTAATTTCAAGTGATGATCTTACTTGAACTTGTTTTCGTGTCATGATTCTGTTTCAAGAACTTCGAGCCATCCAAGGATCCGTTGAAGCTAAATCCATTTTTCTCTTTTCCAGTAGGTTTATCCAAGGAACTTAAGGTAGTAATGATGTTCATAACATCATTCGATTCATACATATAAAGCTATCTTATTCGAAGGTTTAAACTTGTAATCACTAGAACATAGTTTAGTTAATTCTAAACTTGTTCGCAAACAAAAGTTAATCCTTCTAACATGACTTTTAAAATCAAATAAACACATGTTCTATATCTATATGATATTCTAACTTAATGATTTAAAACCTGGAAACACGAAAAACACCGTAAAACCGGATTTACGCCGTCGTAGTAACACCGCGGGCTGTTTTGGGTTAGTTAATTAAAAACTATGATAAACTTTGATTTAAAAGTTGTTATTCTGAGAAAATGATTTTTATTATGAACATGAAACTATATCCAAAAATTATGGTTAAACTCAAAGTGGAAGTATGTTTTCTAAAATGGTAATCTAGACGTCGTTCTTTCGACTGAAATGACTACCTTTACAAAAATGACTTGTAACTTATTTTTCCGTCTATAAACCTATACTTTTTCTATTTAGATTCATAAAATAGAGTTCAATATTAAACCATAGCAATTTGATTCACTCAAAACGGATTTAAAATGAAGAAGTTATGGGTAAAACAAGATTGGATAATTTTTCTCATTTTAGCTACGTGAAAATTGGTAACAAATCTATTCCAACCATAACTTAATCAACTTGTATTGTATATTATGTAATCTTGAGATACCATAGACACGTATACAATGTTTCGACCTATCATGTCGACACATCTATATATATTTCGGAACAACCATAGACACTCTATATGTGAATGTTGGAGTTAGCTATACAGGGTTGAGGTTGATTCCAAAATATATATAGTTTGAGTTGTGATCAATACTGAGATACGTATACACTGGGTCGTGGATTGATTCAAGATAATATTTATCGATTTATTTCTGTACATCTAACTGTGGACAACTAGTTGTAGGTTACTAACGAGGACAGCTGACTTAATAAACTTAAAACATCAAAATATATTAAAAGTGTTGTAAATATATTTTGAACATACTTTGATATATATGTATATATTGTTATAGGTTCGTAAATCAACCAGTGGCCAAGTCTTACTTCCCGACGAAGTAAAAATCTGTGAAAGTGAGTTATAGTCCCACTTTTAAAATCTAATATTTTTGGGATGAGAATACATGCAGGTTTTATAAATGATTTACAAAATAGACACAAGTACGTGAAACTACATTCTATGGTTGAATTATCGAAATCGAATATGCCCCTTTTTATTAAGTCTGGTAATCTAAGAATTAGGGAACAGACACCCTAATTGACGCGAATCCTAAAGATAGATCTATTGGGCTTAACAAACCCCATCCAAAATACCGGATGCTTTAGTACTTCGAAATTTATATCATATCCGAAGGGTGTCCCGGAATGATGGGGATATTCTTATATATGCATCTTGTTAATGTCGGTTACCAGGTGTTCACCATATGAATGATTTTTATCTCTATGTATGGGATGTGTATTGAAATATGAAATCTTGTGGTCTATTGTTACGATTTGATATATATAGGTTAAACCTATAACTCACCAACATTTTTGTTGACGTTTTAAGCATGTTTATTCTCAGGTGATTATTAAGAGCTTCCGCTGTCTCATACTTAAATAAGGACGAGATTTGGAGTCCATGCTTGTATGATATTGTGTAAAAACTGCATTCAAGAAACTTATTTTGTTGTAACATATTTGTATTGTAAACCATTATGTAATGGTCGTGTGTAAACAGGATATTTTAGATTATCATTATTTGATAATCTACGTAAAAGCTTTTTAAACCTTTATTGATGAAATAAAGGTTATGGTTTGTTTTAAAATGAATGCAGTCTTTGAAAAACGTCTCATATAGAGGTCAAAACCTCGCAACGAAATCAATTAATATGGAACGTTTTTAATCAATAAGAACGGGACATTTCAGTTGGTATCCGAGCGTTGGTCTTAGAGAACCAGAATTTTGCATTAGTGTGTCTTATCGAGTTTGTTAGGATGCATTAGTGAGTCTGGACTTCGACCATGTTTACTTGAAAAATGATTGCTTAACAAATTTTGTTGGAAACTTTATATTTTTAACATGTGAATATTATGTGATATATTAATCTCTTAACGCGTTTGATATTATGTGATAGATGTCTACCTCTAGAACAAGTCCCATTGACTCACCTAATAATAATGAAGAGTCAAATGTAAATTGGAATGATTCGTGGACTGATTCTCAAATTCCCGAAGAGGAACCGGAAGAAGAGTCGGAACCGGAAGAAGAATCAGAACCGGAAGAGGAGGAACCGGATGAAGAAATAGAACCGGTGGGGGAAATAATAAAACGGTTAAGTAAAAGAAAATCCTCAACCAACCGACCAAGGTTAATTATGGTCAATGGTGTTTCCGCCAAGGAAGCAAAATATTAGGAGGATTACCAATTCTCCGATGAATCGGATTCCGACGAGAATTCCGATGATGTTATAGAAATTACCCCAACTGAATTTAAAAAGGCAAAAGAAAATAATAAGGGAAAGGGCATAAAAATAGAGAAATCTAATTCCAACCCCGATTAACTTTATATGTATCGTCAACCCCCGAAGTCCTTAAGTTGTAACAATGACCCGGGAACCTCTAAACCACCAGGTTTTTCTAAACCAATGTGGATAATGACGGCTCGTATTAGGGGAACATCATATATCCCTAGAAACTTGGCAAAACGAACCAAAACTGAAGAAGAAGAAACGAGCGAGTCGGAATAAGATAGTTGTATTCGTGTGGTGTAATATATGTAATATAGTGTGCTTATGCTTTATGATATATGTAAAAATTGCTTGTATTAATAAGTATTTTTTTATGAATCTAACTATTGTCTATTTTACAGTTTAAAAACACAAAATGGATAGACAACCCAATATTTTAAGAGACCTACCCGGAGACATGATTGATGAAATCTTGTCTAGAGTCGGTCAGAATTCCTCGGCACAACTATTTAAGGCGAGATCAGTTTGTAAGACATTCGAAGAACGTTCCAAGAATGTCTTGGTTTATAAGAGACTTTCGTTTGAAAGATGGGGGATATCACATTGGCAAACCCATAAGTTACGATGTGTTTACTTTGACGCATATATTGCGGGGAACCCAAATGCTATTTTACGCAACGGGTTAAGAAATTATTTTGACTCAATATATCCGAATATTGGACTTCGTGATTTAGAAAAAGCGGCTAACATGCAACATAAAGAAGCATGTTATGCTTACGGATTAGTAATGTTCGCTTCTCACCAAAGTGAGAACAAGAACATCGGGCTACAACTATTAAACAAAACGTTTCCACAAGTGACAGAGTCGGTAATTGGGGTAAGAAATGAGGTTTTTAGATTATTACGGGACTGTTGGACATTACGTAACCCTCGTCCCTTTGACGACGTTACAACACGCTGTCTTATCAACGGCCATAACGGTTATGTTCCACAAGACCAAGGATGGGAAGTAGTCCTAGTAAAACCAGAATGCATGACTTGTTTCTGGACGTATGAATTACGTGTCTTTATTGCCTTTGCTGAACGACTTGTGTACTAGCTAGAATTATCTTCACAACTATCTTGTATCAAAGTTATTGTGTGTTATATTTCATGCTTTATGTAAAATAAGCGGTATTGTAAGTTTGTAAAATATTGTATAAAAGTTTGAATGCGAAATATTATTATAATCAGTTTTTCATATAGAATTGTAGTAGTTGAATTGTATATTAGCTACTAAGTATGAACTTAACGGGTAGGTACTACCCGAATTTAAAATTATAAAACGCTAATATGAAGAAAAAGCTTTTATAAATGAGTTCATATTATGCTACGAAATACTATTAACTACTCTTAATATTCTGTATGATTAACTTGTTCCATTTGACTATTTTGAAGGAAATGGCACCGACTACTCGACACACCGTGAATATGAATGAAGAGGAATTCCGTACTTTTCTAGCTTCAAACATAGCCGCAGTACAGGCTGCGCTACATACCAACAATAACCTTGGATCTAGCAGTACAGGAAATCGTGTAGGATGCACCTACAAAGAATTCACTGCCTGCAAACCTTTGGAATTTGATGGAACCGAAGGACCGATCGGATTGAAACGGTGGACCGAGAAGGTCGAATCGGTGTTTGCCATAAGTAAGTGTACTGAAGAGGACAAAGTGAAGTACGCTATGCATACCTTCACAGGTTCTGCGTTAACATGATGGAATACCTATGTAGAGCAAGTGGGACAAGATGATGCGTACGCACTACCGTGGTCAGCATTCAAGCACTTGATGAACGAGAAGTACCGTCCCAGAACCGAGGTCAATAAGCTCAAGACAGAACTTAGAGGGTTACGAACCCAAGGATTTGATATTACCACATACGAAAGACGATTCACAGAATTGTGCCTATTGTGTCCGGGAGCATTCGAAGATGAGGAAGAGAAGATCGGCGCGTTTGTGAAAGGATTACCGGAAAGAATCCAAGAAGATATAAGTTCACACGAGCCCGCCTCCATACAACAGGCATGTAGAATGGCTTACAAACTAGTGAACCAGATTGAAGAAAGAATTAAAGAACAGACTGCTGAAGAGGCCAATGTGAAGCAAGTCAAAAGAAAGTGGGAGGAAAACGGTGATAAGAATCACCAATACAACAACAACAGCAATTACAACAATAATCGCAACAATTATCCCAACAATCGCAACATCAATCGCAACTACAACAAACGGCCCAACAACAACAACAACAACAACAACAACAACAACAACAACAACAACAACAGCAACTACAACAATCATCCCAACAACAGTAATAACCGCAACAACAACAACAATCAGAAGCAGCTATGCCAAAGGTGTGAAAAGTATCACTCGGGGTTCTGCACTAAATTTTTCAACAAGTGTAAAAGAAATGGTCATAGCGCGGCGAAGTGTGAGGTCTATGGACCAGGGGTTAATAGAACGAAAGGAACAAATGGTGTCGGAACGAGTAATGGCGGAGCAAGTAGTGTCGGAGCAAGTTATGCCAATGTAGTTTGTTATAAACCGGGCCACATTATTAGAAATTGCCCGAACCAGGAGAACACGAATGGACAAGGCCGCGGAAGAGTTTTCAATATTAATGCAGCAGAGGCACAGGAAGACCCGGAGCTTGTTACGGGTACGTTTCTTATTGACAATAAATCTGCTTACGTTTTATTTGATTCGGGTGCGGATAGAAGCTATATGAGTAGAGATTTTTGTGCTAAATTAAGTTGTCCATTGACGCCTTTGGATAGTAAATTTTTACTCGAATTAGCAAATGGTAAATTAATTTCAGCAGATAATATATGTCGGAATCGAGAAATTAAACTGGTTAGCGAAACATTTAAGATTGATTTGATACCAGTAGAGTTAGGGAGTTTTGATGTGATAATCGGTATGGACTGGTTGAAAGAAGTGAAAGCAGAGATCGTTTGTTACAAAAATGCAATTCGCATTATACGAGAAAAAGGAAAACCCTTAATGGTGTACGGGGAAAAGGGCAACACGAAGCTACATCTTATTAGTAATTTGAAGGCACAAAAACTAATAAGAAAAGGTTGCTATGCTGTTCTAGCACACGTCGAGAAAGTACAAACTGAAGAAAAGAGCATCAATGATGTTCCCGTCGCAAAAGAATTTCCCGATGTATTTCCGAAAGAATTACCGGGACTACCTCCACATCGATCTGTTGAATTTCAAATAGATCTTGTACCAGGAGCTGCACCAATAGCTCGTGCTCCTTATAGACTCGCACCCAGCGAGATGAAAGAACTGCAAAGCCAACTGCAAGAACTATTAGAACGTGGTTTCATTCGACCAAGCACATCACCGTGGGGAGCTCCTGTTTTGTTTGTCAAGAAGAAATATGGTACATTCAGGTTGTGTATCGACTACCGAGAGTTGAACAAAATTACCATCAAGAACCGCTACCCACTACCGAGAATCGACGACTTATTTGATCAACTACAAGGCTCGTCTGTTTATTCAAAGATTGACTTACGTTCCGGGTATCATCAAATGCGGGTGAAAGAAGATGATATTCCAAAGACTACTTTTAGAACACGTTACGGTCATTACGAGTTTATGGTCATGCCGTTTGGTTTAACTAATGCACCAGCTGTGTTCATGGACCTTATGAACCGAGTGTGTGGGCCATATCTTGACAAGTTTGTCATTGTTTTCATCGATGACATACTTATTTACTCAAAGAATGATCAAGAGCACGAAGAACATTTGAGAAAAGTGCTAGAAGTATTGAGGAAAGAAAAACTGTACGCTAAGTTTTCAAAGTGTGCATTTTGGTTGGAAGAAGTTCAATTTCTCGGTCACATAGTGAACAAAGAAGGTATCCAGGTGGACCCGGCAAAGATCGAAACCGTTGAAAAGTGGGAAACCCCAAAAACTACGAAGCATATACGTCAATTTTTAGGACTAGCTGGTTACTACAGAAGGTTTATCCAAGACTTTTCCAGAATAGCAAAACCCTTGACTGCATTAACGCATAAAGGGAAGAAATTTGAATGGAAGGATGAACAAGAGAAAGCATTTCAGTTATTGAAGAAAAAGCTAACTACGGCACCTATATTGTCATTGCCTGAAGGGAATGATGATTTTGTGATTTATTGTGACGCATCAAAGCAAGGTCTCGGTTGTGTATTAATGCAACGAACGAAGGTGATTGCTTATGCCTCTAGACAATTGAAGATTCACGAGCAAAATTATACGACACATGATTTGGAATTAGGCGCGGTTGTTTTTGCATTAAAGACTTGGAGGCACTACTTATATGGGGTCAAAAGTATTATATATACCGACCACAAAAGTCTTCAACACATATTTAATCAGAAACAACTGAATATGAGGCAGCGTAGGTGGATTGAATTGTTGAATGATTACGACTTTGAGATTCGTTACCACCCGGGAAAGGCAAATGTGGTAGCCGACGCCTTAAGCAGAAAGGACAGAGAACCCATTCGAGTAAAATCTATGAATATAATGATTTACACTAACCTTACTACTCAAATAAAGGAGGCGCAACAAGGAGTTTTAAAAGAGGGAAATTTAAAGGATGAAATACCCAAAGGATCAGAGAAGCATCTTAATATTCGAGAAGACGGAACCCGGTATAGGGCTAAAAGAATTTGGGTACCAAAATTTGGAGATATGAGAGAAATGGTACTTAGAGAAGCTCATAAAACTAGATACTCAATACATCCTGGAACGGGGAAGATGTACAAGGATCTTAAGAAACATTTTTGGTGGCCAGGTATGAAAGCCGATATTGCTAAATATGTAGGAGAATGTTTGACGTGTTCTAAGGTCAAAGCTGAACATCAGAAACCATCAGGTCTACTACAACAACCTGAAATCCCGGAATGGAAATGGGAAAACATTACAATGGATTTCATCACTAAATTGCCAAGGACTGCAAGTGGTTTTGATACTATTTGGGTAATAGTTGATCGTCTCACCAAATCAGCACACTTCCTGCCAATAAGAGAAGATGATAAGATGGAGAAGTTAGCACGACTGTATTTGAAGGAAGTCGTCTCCAGACATGGAATACCAATCTCTATTATCTCTGATAGGGATGGCAGATTTATTTCAAGATTCTGGCAGACATTACAGCAAGCATTAGGAACTCGTCTAGACATAAGTACTGCCTATCATCCACAAACTGATGGGCAGAGCGAAAGGACGATACAAACGCTTGAAGACATGCTACGAGCATGTGTTATTGATTTTGGAAACAGTTGGGATCGACATCTACCATTAGCAGAATTTTCCTACAACAACAGCTACCATTCAAGCATTGAGATGGCGCCGTTTGAAGCACTTTATGGTAGAAAGTGCAGGTCTCCGATTTTTTGGAGTGAAGTGGGGGATAGACAGATTACGGGTCCAGAGATTATACAAGAAACTACCGAGAAGATCATCCAAATTCAACAACGGTTGAAAACTGCCCAAAGTCGACAAAAGAGTTACGCTGACATTAAAAGAAAAGATATAGAATTTGAAATTTGAGAGATGGTCATGCTTAAAGTTGCACCTTGGAAAGGCGTTGTTCGATTTGGTAAACGAGGGAAATTAAATCCAAGGTATATTGGACCATTCAAGATTATTGATCGTGTCGGACCAGTAGCTTACCGACTTGAGTTACCTCAACAACTCGCAGCTGTACATAACACTTTTCACGTCTCAAATTTGAAGAAATGTTTTGCTAAAGAAGATCTCACTATTCCGTTAGATGAAATCCAAATCAACGAAAAACTTCAATTCATCGAAGAACCCGTCGAAATAATGGATCGTGAGGTTAAAAGACTTAAGCAAAACAAGATACCAATTGTTAAGGTTCGATGGAATGCTTGTAGAGGACCCGAGTTCACCTGGGAGCGTGAAGATCAGATGAAGAAGAAATACCCGCATCTATTTCCAGAAGATTCATCAACACCTTCAACAGCTTAAAATTTCGGGACGAAATTTATTTAACGGGTAGGTACTGTAGTGACCCGAACTTTTCCATGTATATATATATTAATTAAGATTGATATTTACATGATTAAATGTTTTCAACATGTTAAGCAATCATACTTGTTAAGAATTGATTAATTAAAATATGTTTCATATAGACAATTGACCACCCAAGTTGACCGGTGATTCATGAACGTTAAAACTTGTAAAAACTATATGATGACATATATATGGATATATATATATATATATATATATATATATATATATATATATATATATATATATATATATATATATATATATATATATATATATATATATATATAGTTAACATGATACTATGATAAGTAAACATATCATTAAGTATATTAACAATGAACTACATATGTAAAAACAAGACTACTAACTTAATGATTTTTAAACGAGACATATATGTAACGATTATCGTTGTAAATACATTTAATGTATATATATCATATTAAGAGATATTCATACATGATAATATCATGATAATATAATAATTTAAAATCTCATTTGATATTATAAACATCGGGTTAACAACATTTAACAAGATCGTTAACCTAAAGGTTTCAAAACAACACTTACATGTAACGACTAACGATGACTTAACGACTCAGTTAAAATGTATATACATGTAGTGTTTTAATATGTATTTATACACTTTTGAAAGACTTTAATACACTTATCAAAATACTTCTACTTAACAAAAATGCTTACAATTACATCCTCGTTCAGTTTCATCAACAATTCTACTCGTATGCACCCGTATTCGTACTCGTACAATACACAGCTTTTAGATGTATGTACTATTAGTATATACACTTCAATGATCAGCTCTTAGCAGCCCATGTGAGTCACCTAACACATGTGGGAACCATCATTTGGCAACTAGCATGAAATATCTCATAAAATTACAAAAATATGAGTAATCATTCATGACTTATTTACATGAAAACAAAATTACATATCCTTTATATCTAATCCATACACCAACGACCAAAAACACCTACAAACACTTTCATTCTTCAATTTTCTTCATCTAATTGATCTCTCTCAAGTTCTATCTTCAAGTTCTAAGTGTTCTTCATATATTCTACAAGTTCTAGTTACATAAAATCAAGAATACTTTCAAGTTTGCTAGCTCACTTCCAATCTTGTAAGGTGATCATCCAACCTAAAGAAATCTTTGTTTCTTACAGTAGGTTATCATTCTAATACAAGGTAATAATCATATTCAAACTTTGGTTCAACTTCTATAACTATAACAATCTTATTTCAAGTGATGATCTTACTTGAACTTGTTTTCGTGTCATGATTCTGCTTCAAGAACTTCGAGCCATACAAGGATCCGTTAAAGCTAGATCCATTTTTCTCTTTTCCAGTAGGTTTATCCAAGGAACTTAAGGTAGTAATGATTTTAATAACATTATTCGATTCGTACATATAAAGCTATCTTATTCGAAGGTTTAAACTTGTAATCACTAGAACATAGTTTAGTTAATTCTAAACTTGTTCGCAAACAAAAGTTAATCCTTCTAACTTGACTTTTAAAATCAACTAAACATATGTTCTATATCTATATGATATGCTAACTTAATGATTTAAAACCTGGAAACACAAAAAACACCGTAAAACCGGATTTACGCCGTCGTAGTAACACCGCGGGCTGTTTTGGGTTAGTTAATTAAAAACTATGATAAACTTTGATTTAAAAGTTGTTATTCTGAGAAAATGATTTTTATTATTAACATAAAACTATATCCAAAAATTATGGTTAAACTCAAAGTGGAAGTATGTTTTCTAAAATGGTCATCTAGACGTCGTTCTTTCGACTGAAATGACTACCTTTACAAAAACGACTTGTAACTTATTTTTCCGACTATAAACCTATACTTTTTCTGTTTAGATTCATAAAATAGAGTTCAATATGAAACCATAGCAATTTGATTCACTCAAAACGGATTTAAATTGAAGAAGTTATGGGTAAAACAAGATTGGATAATTTTTCTCATTTTAGCTACGTGAAAATTGGTAACAAATCTATTCCAACCATAACTTAATCAACTTGTATTGTATATTATGTAATCTTGAGATATCATAGACACGTATACAATGTTTCGACCTATCATGTCGACACATCTATATATATTTCGGAACAACCATAGACACTCTATATGTGAATGTTGGAGTTAGCTATACAGGGTTGAGGTTGATTCCAAAATATATATAGTTTGAGTTGTGATCAATACTGAGATACGTATACACTGGGTCGTGGATTGATTCAAGATAATATTTATCGATTTATTTCTGTACATCTAACTGTGGACAACTAGTTGTAGGTTACTAACGAGGACAGCTGACTTAATAAACTTAAAACATCAAAATATATTAAAAGTGTTGTAAATATATTTTGAACATACTTTGATATATATGTATATATTGTTATAGGTTCGTGAATCAACCAGTGGCCAAGTCTTACTTCCCGACGAAGTAAAAATCTGTGAAAGTGAGTTATAGTCCCACTTTTAAAATCTAATATTTTTGGGATGAGAATACATGCAGGTTTTATAAATGATTTACAAAATAGACACAAGTACGTGAAACTACATTCTATGGTTGAATTATCGAAATCGAATATGCCCCTTTTTATTAAGTCTGGTAATCTAAGAATTAGGGAATAGACACCCTAATTGACCCGAATCCTAAAGATAGATCTATTGGGCTTAACAAACCCCATCCAAAGTACCGGATGCTTTAGTACTTCGAAATTTATATCATATCCGAAGGGTGTCCCGGAATGATGGGGATATTCTTATATATGCATCTTGTTAATGTCGGTTACCAGGTGTTCACCATATGAATGATTTTTATCTCTATGTATGGGATGTGTATTGAAATATGAAATCTTGTTGTCTATTGTTACGATTTGATATATATAGGTTAAACCTATAACTCACCAACATTTTTGTTGACGTTTTAAGCATGTTTATTCTCAGGTGATTATTAAGAGCTTCCGCTGTCTCATACTTAAATAAGGACGAGATTTGGAGTCCATGCTTGTATGATATTGTGTAAAAACTGCATTCAAGAAACTTATTTTGTTGTAACATATTTGTATTGTAAACCATTATGTAATGGTCGTGTGTAAACAGGATATTTTAGATTATCATTATTTGATAATCTACGTAAAAGCTTTTTAAACCTTTATTGATGAAATAAAGGTTATGGTTTGTTTTAAAATGAATGCAGTCTTTGAAAAACGTCTCATATAGAGGTCAAAACCTCGCAACGAAATCAATTAATATGGAACGTTTTTAATCAATAAGAACGGGACATTTCAGTTGGTATCCGAGCGTTGGTCTTAGAGAACCAGAATTTTGCATTAGTGTGTCTTATCGAGTTTGTTAGGATGCATTAGTGAGTCTGGACTTCGACCGTGTTTACTTGAAAAATGATTGCTTAACAAATTTTGTTGGAAACTATATATTTTTAACATGTGAATATTATGTGATATATTAATCTCTTAACGCGTTTGATATTATGTGATAGATGTCTACCTCTAGAACAAGTCCCATTGACTCACCTAATAATAATGAAGAGTCAAATGTAAATTGGAATGATTCGTGGACTGATTCTCAAATTCCCGAAGAGGAACCGGAAGAAGAGTCGGAACCGGAAGAAGAATCAGAACCGGAAGAGGAGGAACCGGATGAAGAAATAGAACCGGTGGGGGAAATAATAAAACGGTTAAGTAAAAGAAAATCCTCAACCAACCGACCAAGGTTAATTATGGTCAATGGTGTTTCCGCCAAGGAAGCAAAATATTGGGAGGATTACCAATTCTCCGATGAATCGGATTCCGACGAGAATTCCGATGATGTTATAGAAATTACCCCAACTGAATTTAAAAAGGCAAAAGAAAATAATAAGGGAAAGGGCATAAAAATAGAGAAATCTAATTCCAACCCCGATTAACTTTATATGTATCGTCAACCCCCGAAGTCCTTAAGTTGTAACAATGACCCGGGAACCTCTAAACCACCAGGTTTTTCTAAACCAATGTGGATAACGACGGCTCGTATTAGGGGAACATCATATATCCCTAGAAACTTGGCAAAACGAACCAAAACTGAAGAAGAAGAAACGAGCGAGTCGGAATAAGATAGTTGTATTCGTGTGGTGTAATATATGTAATATAGTGTGCTTATGCTTTATGATATATGTAAAAATTGCTTGTATTAATAAGTATTTTTTTATGAATCTAACTATTGTCTATTTTACAGTTTAAAAACACAAAATGGATAGACAACCCAATATTTTAAGAGACCTACCCGGAGACATGATTGATGAAATCTTGTCTAGAGTCGGTCAGAATTCCTCGGCACAACTATTTAAGGCGAGATCAGTTTGTAAGACATTCGAAGAATGTTCCAAGAATGTCTTGGTTTATAAGAGACTTTCGTTTGAAAGATGGGGGATATCACATTGGCAAACCCATAAGTTACGATGTGTTTACTTTGACGCATATATTGCGGGGAACCCAAATGCTATTTTACGCAACGGGTTAAGAAATTATTTTGACTCAATATATCCGAATATTGGACTTCGTGATTTAGAAAAAGCGGCTAACATGCAACATAAAGAAGCATGTTATGCTTACGGATTAGTAATGTTCGCTTCTCACCAAAGTGAGAACAAGAACATCGGGCTACAACTATTAAACAAAACGTTTCCACAAGTGACGGAGTCGGTAATTGGGGTAAGAAATGAGGTTTTTAGATTATTACGGGACTGTTGGACATTACGTAACCCTCGTCCCTTTGACGACGTTACAACACGCTGTCTTATCAACGGCCATAACGGTTATGTTCCACAAGACCAAGGATGGGAAGTAGTCCTAGTAAAACCAGAATGCATGACTTGTTTCTGGACGTATGAATTACGTGTCTTTATTGCCTTTGCTGAACGACTTGTGTACTAGCTAGAATTATCTTCACAACTATCTTGTATCAAAGTTATTGTGTGTTATATTTCATGCTTTATGTAAAATAAGCGGTATTGTAAGTTTGTAAAATATTGTATAAAAGTTTGAATGCGAAATATTATTATAATCAGTTTTTCATATAGAATTGTAGTAGTTGAATTGTATATTAGCTACTAAGTATGAACTTAACGGGTAGGTACTACCCGAATTTAAAATTATAAAACGCTAATATGAAGAAAAAGCTTTTATAAATGAGTTCATATTATGCTACGAAATACTATTAACTACTCTTAATATTCTGTATGATTAACTTGTTCCATTTGACTATTTTGAAGGAAATGGCACCGACTACTCGACACACCGTGAATATGAATGAAGAGGAATTCCGTACTTTTCTAGCTTCAAACATAGCCGCAGTACAGGCTGCGCTACATACCAACAATAACCTTGGATCTAGCAGTACAGGAAATCGTGTAGGATGCACCTACAAAGAATTCACTGCCTGCAAACCTTTGGAATTTGATGGAACCGAAGGACCGATCGGATTGAAACGGTGGACTGAGAAGGTCGAATCGGTGTTTGCCATAAGTAAGTGTACTGAAGAGGACAAAGTGAAGTAAGCTATGCATACCTTCACAGGTTCTGCGTTAACATGGTGGAATACCTATCTAGAGCAAGTGGGACAAGATGATGCGTACGCACTACCGTGGTCAGCATTCAAGCACTTGATGAACGAGAAGTACCGTCCCAGAACCGAGGTCAATAAGCTCAAGACAGAACTTAGAGGGTTACGAACCCAAGGATTTGATATTACCACATACGAAAGACGATTCACAGAATTGTGCCTATTGTGTCCGGGAGCATTCGAAGATGAGGAAGAGAAGATCGACGCGTTTGTGAAAGGATTACCGGAAAGAATCCAAGAAGATATAAGTTCACACGAGCCCGCCTCCATACAACAGGCATGTAGAATGGCTTACAAACTAGTGAACCAGATTGAAGAAAGAATTAAAGAACAGACTGCTGAAGAGGCCAATGTGAAGCAAGTCAAAAGAAAGTGGGAGGAAAACGGTGATAAGAATCACCAATACAACAACAACAGCAATTACAACAATAATCGCAACAATTATCCCAACAATCGCAACATCAATCGCAACTACAACAAACGGCCCAACAACAACAACAACAATAACAACAACAACAACAACAAAAACAACAGCAACTACAACAATCATCCCAACAACAGTAATAACCGCAACAACAACAACAATCAGAAGCAGCTATGCCAAAGGTGTGAAAAGTATCACTCGGGGTTCTGCACCAAATTTTGCAACAAGTGTAAAAGAAATGGTCATAGCGCGGCGAAGTGTGAGGTCTATGGACCAGGGGTTAATAGAACGAAAGGAACAAATGGTGTCGGAACGAGTAATGGCGGAGCAAGTAGTGTCGGAGCAAGTTATGCCAATGTAGTTTGTTATAAATGTGGAAAACCGGGCCAAATTATTAGAAATTGCCCGAACCAGGAGAACACGAATGGACAAGGCCGCGGAAGAGTTTTCAATATTAATGCAGCAGAGGCACAGGAAGACCCGGAGCTTGTTACGGGTACGTTTCTTATTGACAATAAATCTGCTTACGTTTTATTTGATTCGGGTGCGGATAGAAGCTATATGAGTAGAGATTTTTGTGCTAAATTAAGTTGTCCATTGACGCCTTTGGATAGTAAATTTTTACTCGAATTAGCAAATGGTAAATTAATTTCAGCAGATAATATATGTCGGAATCGAGAAATTAAACTGGTTAGCGAAACATTTAAGATTGATTTGATACCAGTAGAGTTAGGGAGTTTTGATGTGATAATCGGTATGGACTGGTTGAAAGAAGTGAAAGCAGAGATCGTTTGTTACAAAAATGCAATTCGCATTATACGAGAAAAAGGAAAACCCTTAATGGTGTACGGGGAAAAGGGCAACACGAAGCTACATCTTATTAGTAATTTGAAGGCACAAAAACTAATAAGAAAAGGTTGCTATGCTGTTCTAGCACACGTCGAGAAAGTACAAACTGAAGAAAAGAGCATCAATGATGTTCCCGTCGCAAAAGAATTTCCCGATGTATTTCCGAAAGAATTACCGGGACTACCTCCACATCGACCTGTTGAATTTCAAATAGATCTTGTACCAGGAGCTGCACCAATAGCTCGTGCTCCTTATAGACTCGCACCCAGCGAGATGAAAGAACTGCAAAGCCAACTGCAAGAACTATTAGAACGTGGTTTCATTCGACCAAGCACATCACCGTGGGGAGCTCCTGTTTTGTTTTTCAAGAAGAAATATGGTACATTCAGGTTGTGTATCGACTACCGAGAGTTTAACAAAATTACCATCAAGAACCGCTACCCACTACCGAGAATCGACGACTTATTTGATCAACTACAAGGCTCGTATGTTTATTCAAAGATTGACTTACGTTCCGGGTATCATCAAATGCGGATGAAATAAGATGATATTCCAAAGACTGCTTTTAGAACACGTTACGGTCATTACGAGTTTATGGTCATGCCGTTTGGTTTAACTAATGCACCAGCTGTGTTCATGGACCTTATGAACCGAGTGTGTGGGCCATATCTTGACAAGTTTGTCATTGTTTTCATCGATGACATACTTATTTACTCAAAGAATGATCAAGAGCACGAAGAACATTTGAGAAAAGTGCTAGAAGTATTGAGGAAAGAAAAACTGTACGCTAAGTTTTCAAAGTGTGCATTTTGGTTGGAAGAAGTTCAATTCCTCGGTCACATAGTGAACAAATAAGGTATCCAGGTGGACCCGGCAAAGATCAAAACCGTTGAAAAGTGGGAAACCCCAAAAACTACGAAGCATATACGTCAATTTTTAGGACTAGCTGGTTACTACAGAAGGTTTATCCAAGACTTTTCCAGAATAGCAAAACCCTTGACTGCATTAACGCATAAAGGGAAGAAATTTGAATGGAAGGATGAACAAGAGAAAGCATTTCAGTTATTGAAGAAAAAGCTAACTACGGCACCTATATTGTCATTGCCTGAAGGGAATGATGATTTTGTGATTTATTGTGACGCATCAAAGCAAGGTCTCGGTTGTGTATTAATGCAACGAACGAAGGTGATTGCTTATGCCTCTAGACAATTGAAGATTCACGAGCAAAATTATACGACACATGATTTGGAATTAGGCGCGGTTGTTTTTGCATTAAAGACTTGGAGGCACTACTTATATGGGGTCAAAAGTATTATATATACCGACCACAAAAGTCTTCAACACATATTTAATCAGAAACAACTGAATATGAGGCAGCGTAGGTGGATTGAATTGTTGAATGATTACGACTTTGAGATTCGTTACCACCCGGGAAGGGCAAATGTGGTAGCCGACGCCTTAAGCAGAAAGGACAGAGAACCCATTCGAGTTAAATCTATGAATATAATGATTCACACTAACCTTACTACTCAAATAAAGGAGGCGCAACAAGGAGTTTTAAAAGAGGGAAATTTAAAGGATGAAATACCCAAAGGATCGGAGAAGCATCTTAATATTCGAGAAGACGGAACCCGGTATAGGGCTGAAAGAATTTGGGTACCAAAATTTGGAGATATGAGAGAAATGGTACTTAGAGAAGCTCATAAAACTAGATACTCAATACATCCTGGAACGGGGAAGATGTACAAGGATCTTAAGAAACATTTTTGGTGGCCAGGTATGAAAGCCGATATTGCTAAATATGTAGGAGAATGTTTGACGTGTTCTAAGGTCAAAGCTGAACATCAGAAACCATCAGGTCTACTACAACAACCTGAAATCCCGGAATGGAAATGGGAAAACATTACAATGGATTTCATCACTAAATTGCCAAGGACTGCAAGTGGTTTTGATACTATTTGGGTAATAGTTGATCGTCTCACCAAATCAGCATACTTCCTGCCAATAAGAGAAGATGATAAGATGGAGAAGTTAGCACGACTATATTTGAAGGAAGTCGTCTCCAGACATGGAATACCAATCTTTATTATCTCTGATAGGGATGGCAGATTTATTTCAAGATTCTGGCAGACATTACAGCAAGCATTAGGAACTCGTCTAGACATAAGTACTGCCTATCATCCACAAACTGATGGGCAGAGCGAAAGGACGATACAAACGCTTGAAGACATGCTACGAGCATGTGTTATTGATTTTGGAAACAGTTGGGATCGACATCTACCATTAGCAGAATTTTCCTACAACAACAGCTACCATTCAAGCAGTGAGATGGCGCCGTTTGAAGCACTTTATGGTAGAAAGTGCAGGTCTCCGATTTGTTGGAGTGAAGTGGGGGATAGACAGATTACGGGTCCGGAGATTATACAAGAAACTACCGAGAAGATCATCCAAATTCAACAACGGTTGAAAACCGCCCAAAGTCAACAAAAGAGCTACGCTGACATTAAAAGAAAAGATATAGAATTTGAAATTGGAGAGATGGTCATGCTTAAAGTTGCACCTTGGAAAGGCGTTGTTCGATTTGGTAAACGAGGGAAATTAAATCCAAGGTATATTGGACCATTCAAGATTATTGATCGTGTCAGACCAGTAGCTTACCGACTTGAGTTACCTCAACAACTCGCAGCTATACATAACACTTTTCACGTCTCAAATTTGAAGAAATGTTTTGCTAAAGAAGATCTCACTATTCCGTTAGATGAAATCTAAATCAACGAAAAACTTCAATTCATCGAAGAACCCGTCGAAATAATGGATCGTGAGGTTAAAAGACTTAAGCAAAACAAGATACCAATTGTTAAGGTTCGATGGAATGCTTGTAGAGGACCTGAGTTCACCTGGGAGCGTGAAGATCAGATGAAGAAGAAATACCCGCATCTATTTCCAGAAGATTCATCAACACCTTCAAGAGCTTAAAATTTCGGGACGAAATTTATTTAACGGGTAGGTACTGTAGTGACCCGAACTTTTCCATGTATATATATATTAATTAAGATTGATATTTACATGATTAAATGTTTTCAACATGTTAAGCAATCAAACTTGTTAAGACTTGATTAATTGAAATATGTTTCATATAGACAATTGACCACCCAAGTTGACCGGTGATTCACGAACGTTAAAACTTGTAAAAACTATATGATGACATATATATGGATATATATATATATATATATATATATATATATATATATAGTTAACATGATACTATGATAAGTAAACATATCATTAAGTATATTAACAATGAACTACATATGTAAAAACAAGACTACTAACTTAATGATTTTTAAACGAGACATATATGTAACGATTATCGTTGTAAATACATTTAATGTATATATATCATATTAAGAGATATTCATACATGATAATATCATGATAATATAATAATTTAAAATCTCATTTGATATTATAAACATCGGGTTAACAACATTTAACAAGATCGTTAACCTAAAGGTTTCAAAACAACACTTACATGTAACGACTAACGATGACTTAACGACTCAGTTAAAATGTATATACATGTAGTGTTTTAATATGTATTTATACACTTTTGAAAGACTTTAATACACTTATCAAAATACTTCTACTTAACAAAAATGCTTACAATTACATCCTCGTTCAGTTTCATCAACAATTCTACTCGTATGCACCCGTATTAGTACTCGTACAATACACAGCTTTTAGATGTATGTACTATTAGTATATACACTTCAATGATCAGCTCTTAGCAGCCCATGTGAGTCACCTAACATATGTGGGAACCATCATTTGGCAACTAGCATGAAATATCTCATAAAATTACAAAAATATGAGTAATCATTCATGACTTATTTACATGAAAACAAAATTACATATCCTTTATATCTAATCCATACACCAACGACCAAAAACACCTACAAACACTTTCATTCTTCAATTTTCTTCATCTAATTGATCTCTCTCAAGTTCTATCTTCAAGTTCTAAGTGTTCTTCATATATTCTACAAGTTCTAGTTACATAAAATCAAGAATACTTTCAAGTTTGCTAGCTCACTTCCAATCTTGTAAGGTGATCATCCAACCTCAAGAAATCTTTGTTTCTTACAGTAGGTTATCATTCTAATACAAGGTAATACTCTTATTCAAACTTTGGTTCAACTTCTATAACTATAACAATCTTATTTCAAGTGATGATCTTACTTGAACTTGTTTTCGTGTCATGATTCTGCTTCAAGAACTTCGAGCCATACAAGGATCCGTTAAAGCTAGATCCATTTTTCTCTTTTCCAGTAGGTTTATCCAAGGAACTTAAGGTAGTAATGATGTTAATAACATTATTTGATTCGTACATATAAAGCTATCTTATTCGAAGGTTTAAACTTGTAATCACTAGAACATAGTTTAGTTAATTCTAAACTTGTTCGCAAACAAAAGTTAATCCTTCTAACTTGACTTTTAAAATCAACTAAACACATGTTCTATATCTATATGATATGCTAACTTAATGATTTAAAACCTGGAAACACAAAAAACACCGTAAAACCGGATTTACGCCGTCGTAGTAACACCGCGGGCTGTTTTGGGTTAGTTAATTAAAAACTATGATAAACTTTGATTTAAAAGTTGTTATTCTGAGAAAATGATTTTTATTATGAACATAAAGCTATATCCAAAAATTATGGTTAAACTCAAAGTGGAAGTATGTTTTCTAAAATGGTCATCTAGACGTCGTTCTTTCGACTGAAATGACTACCTTTACAAAAACGACTTGTAACTTATTTTTCCGACTATAAACCTATATTTTTTCTGTTTAGATTCATAAAATAGAGTTCAATATGAAACCATAGCAATTTGATTCACTCAAAACGGATTTAAAATGAAGAAGTTATGGGTAAAACAAGATTGGATAATTTTTCTCATTTTAGCTACGTGAAAATTGGTAACAAATCTATTCCAACCATAACTTAATCAACTTGTATTGTATATTATGTAATCTTGAGATACCATAGACACGTATACAATGTTTCGACCTATCATGTCGACACATCTATATATATTTCGGAACAACCATAGACACTCTATATGTGAATGTTGGAGTTAGCTATACAGGGTTGAGGTTGATTCCAAAATATATATAGTTTGAGTTGTGATCAATACTGAGATACGTATACACTGGGTCGTGGATTGATTCAAGATAATATTTATCGATTTATTTCTGTACATCTAACTGTGGACAACTAGTTGTAGGTTACTAACGAGGACAGCTGACTTAATAAACTTAAAACATCAAAATATATTAAAAGTGTTGTAAATATATTTTGAACATACTTTGATATATATGTATATATTGTTATAGGTTCGTGAATCAACCAGTGGCCAAGTCTTACTTCCCGACGAAGTAAAAATCTGTGAAAGTGAGTTATAGTCCCACTTTTAAAATCTAATATTTTTGGGATGAGAATGCATGCAGGTTTTATAAATGATTTACAAAATAGACACAAGTACGTGAAACTACATTCTATTGTTGAATTATCGAAATCGAATATGCCCCTTTTTATTAAGTCTGGTAATCTAAGAATTAGGGAACAGACACCCTAATTGACGCGAATCCTAAAGTTAGATCTATTAGGCTTAACAAACCCCATCCAAAGTACCGGATGCTTTAGTACTTCGAAATTTATATCATATCCGAAGGGTGTCCCGGAATGATGGGGATATTCTTATATATGCATCTTGTTAATGTCGGTTACCAGGTGTTCACCATATGAATGATTTTTATCTCTATGTATGGGATGTGTATTGAAATATGAAATCTTGTGGTCTATTGTTACGATTTGATATATATAGGTTAAACCTATAACTCACCAACATTTTAGTTGACGTTTTAAGCATGTTTATTCTCAGGTGATTATTAAGAGCTTCCGCTGTCTCATACTTAAATAAGGACGAGATTTGGAGTCCATGCTTGTATGATATTGTGTAAAAACTGCATTCAAGAAACTTATTTTGTTGTAACATATTTGTATTGTAAACCATTATGTAATGGTCGTGTGTAAACAGGATATTTTAGATTATCATTATTTGATAATCTACGTAAAAGCTTTTTAAACCTTTATTGATGAAATAAAGGTTATGGTTTGTTTTAAAATGAATGCAGTCTTTGAAAAACGTCTCATATAGAGGTCAAAACCTCGCAACGAAATCAATTAATATGGAACGTTTTTAATCAATAAGAACGGGACATTTCAATTAGTGGCAATTATAATGTCCAACTAATTCAATAATAATCCACAGGACTTCTGCCTGCATAATAATTCATTCGAGGAATGTTTTGCTTGTGTCTATCTTGTCAAACATTTATAAAAGCATCTCAGTCCAAAAATAAAGATTTCAAAGGCATTTAATAAAACAGTTGTAAAAATAACGCATGTATTCTCAGTCCCAAAAATGTAAAGAGTAAAAGGGATCAAATGAACTCACGATATTATATTTTGTAGTAAAAATACATATGACGACATTGAACAAGTGTAGGGTTGGCCTCGGATTCACGAACCTATATCATTGGTATATTTATTAATATACATAATTGTAATCGAACAAATATATATATAAATTTATTAGTTATATCCTTTTTATATTAATAATATATATATGTTTCATATATTAATTTTGTATATCAAAATATTAATTTTTGTTTTGTTATATGTATTAAATATATCATTTGTATATTAATAACAGTAGTTATAACAATACCAAAATAATATTAATAGAGGTAAAAATGTTTATAACACATAATATTATTAATTAGATAATAATATTAATAGTTCTATTAATAATAATAATAATGATATTAATGATAGTAGATGTTAAAATATTAATTTTATTGTTATTGCTAATCATGATAATGATTTTAGTAACTACATAATAATTCTCATGATAACATAAATAATAATACTTATAACGATAATAATAATAATAATAACTATGGTACTTATAATGATAATTATAATACTAATAATAATTATAATACTATTAGTGATAATAATAATAATAATACTATTAATTATAACATGATACAAGTACTAATTTTAATGAAACTAATATTAATACTTATATTAATATTAGTGGTAATAATAATAACAACCTTAATAGTAATATTTATGGTGATAATAATAATTATAGTTATGATAATAATACTTATTTAAATGATAGTAATATGTAATTGCTTTATTAACTTAACCATAATATTAATAATTATAATTGTGGTTATACTTATGAATATAACAATATTTGCTAGTTAATACCATTATTAGTAATAATTATTAGTAGTTATAATACTAATAATAACAACACTAATAATAACAATAATAATAATCATAATAATAATGTTAATAATAATAATAATAATACTTATCATAACAATAACAATCATAATAGTAATAATTAGTATTAACAACAATAATAATAATAATAATAATAATAATAATAATAATAATAATAATAATAATAATAATAATAATAATAATAATAATAATAATAATAATAATAATAATAATAATAATAATAATAATTATAATAATAATGGAAATGGGAAAAAAATGTATACCCTCCTAAAAAGAAATGCTCCATACGGGGTTCAAACCCGAGAGGTCTCGCTCACCCGCAAACATTCTAAACCAACACGCTGTTTTCGTTTTTCTGATATTCTACTAGCTTATAATAAATATATATCCCGTTTCTATTTTTTATCTCCTTCCTCATCATAATTATATCGACCAGTGAACCAATCAAATTTATAACAGCTAAATACTTCGTTTGGTTTATGACTCGAATTAAAACAGAAACAAAAATCAATTATCGTTGAACTGGTAAAAAATTTTTTTTATAAAGATGCAGTAGCAGCGTTTTGAAGAACACAAGAACTGTAATCGTGATATTGAAATCTAGACACTTTTAGGTAGAAATTACAATATGAAATAGATAGTAAATCGTTACTGGAAACTTTTTGAAGCATCAATTGAACTTGAAACATATACATGAACTCGAATTCGATCGTGGAACAAAAGTTGACCTTTTAATTTAAAACTTTGACTCTCAAATTCAACATCAATTCAAGAAATTGGATCCTGAAACCTTCCAGATAGTTTGAGTAAAAGATTCTTAACAACTCTACATTTTTAGATTTTGAAATTAAATTCGAATTCAAGTTTTTCAAAAAAATAAAACGTAAACAGAGTTCAACCTGTGTTCTTCATTTTTTTCTATTTATATTCAATTAAAAATTTGCTGTAATTTTGTAATTGATAAGGATAATGAAAGAACTATATGAGGTGACTAACATTACTAACAATGCAATTGATTTTATAGCCCACATGGTCGATTGTCATATTCAATCAGGAATTAAATTGAATAAAAAATTAAAAGCAGATTCTTAAATCCAATTGATTTGTACTGAGTTTTGTTTGCTCTTGACTAATTGGATTCGTTTTGTACTGATTACAGACAAATTGAAATATAGTTGATAGTTATGTGAAACTGAATTGATTCCAAAAATCGTACTAGTGATTTTATATAATTTTTTTTATTAATAATTATAATTATATTAATAATAATCTAAATACAAATAATAATAATAATAATAATAATAATAATAATAATAATAATAATAATAAAAGTAATAATAATAATAAAATGTTAATGAAATTGATAATAAAAATATTATTAATGATAATTTTAATAATAATACTAATTATATTAGTATTGATAATAATATTAGTAATAATATTATATATATATATATATATATATATATATATATATATATATATATATATATATATATATATATATATATATATATATATATATATATATATCAAATTTCATATCTATATATCTATATATTATATTTAAAAAAAACAAGAATATTAATAACACTAGTATTGATATTAATATTAATAGTAATAATAATATTATTATAACAACTATATCTAATATATTAGTATTACATGTTATAGATTATATTATATAACTACATAATACATATTATATAATAATGAGTATTAAATTTTTATATATTTTAATAATAAAAATATCTAATAATAATGAAGATATAGCAAGTTACATGTTATACAACTATTGTGAATCGTTTATAATCGATATGAACGGGTCATTTCACCATCACCGTCCATGAAAGAAATCTTGGAGGATGAAGCAAAAGCCAAGGAAACCAGTACTTCAATTGATGAAACTACTGATCCCTCAAGCATTAATACATGAGTCCTAAGGAAAGACGCATTAAAAGAGAAATCACTAAAAACAACCAAAGAAAGTCAAAAATAATTGATTCCCCTTCATGTTCAAATTCCACCAATGCTGAGCCAGCTGATGAAAATTGTACTGGTCAACCAGTAGCTGCTGACAAGCCAGCTAAACGCAATACTGGAAAGTCGAAGGCAACAATCAAGATTCATACGAATCGTCCGATATCAGCTGACGGGTCAGTAACTTCCCACACTGGCTCGTCGAACAACAAAGGCAAGGCAGTATACCATGATTATGGTACTGGTTCAAAAAGGAAAGCTGCCCTTAAGGGAAAAGCAAAAGTGAACCAAATTGTGGAATATCTATCACTAAGATAATGACTGTCAAGCTTGACCAGCTCATAGCTGCGATATATGAAAGTAGACCCGATCTTACTGCACCCATTTACTAAGTGTATGACCAGTCACCGATACTAAATGTGAGAAAATGCTACAAGTGTGGCAGTAAGTTTCACTTAGCCAACCGGTGTACTCTAGGCCTAACCCCATCTGCTGCTGCCTCTTTAAGCAAGCCAGCAGACAGGAAGAGATCATCAAAGATGACCCTTCCAGAACCCATCCTTGGATGGGTTCCAAAAAAGAACTAATCTCTTAGCTATTGTGCATGGCATTCAAAACAAGCAAATCTGGTATCTCGATAGTCATTGTTTGAGACATATGACTGGATGTAAGTCCCTGCTGATGGACTATCAAGAAATGGATGGTCCAGTTGTATCATATGGAGATAATTCTTTGGGTTACACAAAGGGTTTTGGTACTTTAACAAATGGGAATGTTATATTTTCAAATGTAGCATATGTCGTTGGGCTTAAACATAATCTACTCAGCATAAGCCAACTGACAAGCAAAAGTAAGATAGTCCAGTTCAGAAGGAAGATTGGCACTATTTTTGATAAGACAGGGAAGCCACTGCTGACAGCAAAAAGACATGAGAACATGTATCAAATTGACATGAACACAGCAGTCACAACAACTGATACTTGTTTTTATTCAAAGGCAGTAGACAGCCTTAAGTGGTTATGGCACAAGAGACTCTCACATCTCAACTTCAAAGATATTCATAAGTTATCTAGTAAAAGTTTGTGTCTGGGCTACCCACAATGTCTTATGTGAAGGACAGATTGTGTCCTGGATGTGAAAAAGGGAAGCATCACCATGCATCATTCAAGTCAAAGCAGATTTCATCTGTTGAGAAACCATTTCACCTACTTCATATGGATCTTTTTGGTCCTGTTAATATAGCCAGCTGTAGTGGGAAGAAGTATACACTGGTGATTGTTGATGAATATTCCAGATACACTTGGGTATTCTTTTTGAAGCAAAAGAGTGAAGCTGCTGATCAAATTATCAATTTTATCAAACAAATGGAACTACTAAATGGGCAACTGGTGAAGCAGCTTAGAAGTGATCATGGTACAGAATTCAGAAATGCTACTTTGGAAGAATTTTGTGCTGACAAAGGTATTTCACAGAATTTTTCTGCTGTGAGAACACCTAAACATAATGGTTTTACAGAAAGAAGAAACAGAACTCTCATTGAAGCAGCAAGATCAATGTTGGCTGAGTCTGGGCTGAACAATTCATATTGGGCAGAAGCTGTGAACACTGCATGTTTTACCCAGAATAGATCTTTAATAGTGAAAAGACATCAGAAAACTGCTTATGAAGTTCTAAAAGGCAGAAGACCCTCAATTTCATTTCTTCATGTATTTGGCACTCCCTGTTTCATTCTAAATAATAGGGATCAGCTAGGCAAGTTTGATGCTAAGGCTGATGAAGGTATATTTCTTGGATATTCCAACATGTTAAAGGTATATAGGGTTTTCAATAAAAGAAGGGGTTGTTTTGAAGAATCTATTAATGTTAAATTTGATGAAACTGCCCTGACTTCATCCTCTGGTCAAGAAGATGAGGAGTTACTGTTTGAAGAGCCAACTCAGCAAGCTCTAGATGATGATGAAGAACCAGCAGCAAATCCCTCACTAATCCATGTTGCTGGGTTCTCTGATGATGAGATGGAATACTCTGTTCCATCTGTGTCTAAACTAGGTGGACCTACTGGCTCTACAGAAGTTTTACAACTTGAGCATAGGTCTACTGGTTCTGAAGGATCTCCAGCTGGTACTGGTTACACTCATAATGAACAGCTGTCTCCCACTGATGCTCATTCCTCTGAGCCAGCTGATGATCAAGATGCTGTGTGTTCCACAACAAGCTCACCTGTTCATAACACTAGATGGACAAAGGAGCATCCAATTGAACAAGTTATTGGTAATCTGGCAAGTGGTGTTAAAATAAGAAGACATGCAACCATCAACTTTTGTATGCATGTGAACTTTGTATCTACCATTGAACCTACATGTCCTGAAGAAGCAATCAAAGATCCTAGCCGGGCAGGAGCTATGCAAGAAGAGATCTCCCAGTTTGATAGGAATAAGATTTGGACTTGGTACCTCAACCTGATGATGAAACTAAAAAGATCATTGGTACTAAGTGGGTTTTCAAGAATAAGATGGATGAAGATGGGATTGTGATCAGAAACAAAGCTAGATTGGTAGCTCATGGCTTCAAACAGGAAGAAGGATTGGATTATGAAGAGACATATGCACCAATGGCTAGGATAGAAGCTATTAGATTGTTCTTAGCATATGCTGCTAAGATGAACTTTAGGATATTCCAGATGGATGTTAAGTCTGCATTTCTAAATAGGAAGCTGCAAGATAGAAGTCTATGTCAAACAGCCTCCTGGTTTTGTAAGCAGTAATTATCCAAACCATGTTTACAAGTTAGACAAAGCTCTATATGGCCTAAAACAGACACTAAGAGCATGGTATGAGACACTTCATGTGTATCTCACTGGTATAGGTTTTAAAGTTAGAACAATTGATACCACTCTATTCTCAAAGGAGATAGATGGTGATCTCTTGCTGGTACATATATATATATGGATGATATTATTTATGGTTCTAAAAATGAGAAACATTGTCAAGATTTTTCAAAACTTATGTCAAAGGCATATGAAATGAGGTTACAAAGAGATTTGCAATACTTTTTAGGATTGCAAATTAAACAACTTGATGATGGAATTTTTATAAGTCAAGATAAATATATCAAAGATATGTTAAAGAAATTTGGTCTGACATGTTTAAAAGATATAGGGACTCTAATGGCAGCATCTATCAAAATTGATGCTGATCCCAATGGTGAACCAGTCAATATCACTGAATACAGAGGTATGATTGAGTCCCTACTTTATCTCACAGCCACCCGACCAGATATTATGTTTGCCACTTATCTCTGTGTCAGATATCAAGCTGATCCTAAAGAGTCACATTTGCTAGTAGTAAAAAGGATATTTAGGTATCTGAAAGGTACTGCTAAATGTGGTCTTTGGTATCCCAAAGACCAGGATTTTGAGCTAATTGGGTATTCAGATGCTGACTTTGTAGGGTGTAAGATAGACATGAAAAGTACTAATGGTGGTTTCCAGTTACTGGGTGGTAGTCTAGTCAGCTAGAGGAGCAAAAAGCAAAATACTGTGTCCACATCCACTGCTGAGGCAGAATATGTTTCTGCTGGTAGCTGTACTGCTCAAGTACTATGGATGCAAAGCCAGCTGAAGGACTATGGTGTTCATGTTACAAAAACTCCAATCTACTGTGACAACACAAGTGCTATTGCTATTACCAACAATCCTGTAATGCATTCTAGAACGAAGCACATTGACGTTCGATATCATTTCATAAGGGAACATGTTCAAAAAGGAGATGTGGAGCTACATTTTATTTCAACAGACCAGCAGTTAGCAGATCTTTTCACAAAGCCCTTAGATGAGAAACGTTTTAACTATCTCATATCTGAGCTGGGTATGCTTGAACTCTAAAATCAAAGACAACTTTGTTGGTGTGCTGGTTCTACAACATGTAGGACAAACCAGTAAGTTACAAGTTTCACCTACTGCCTACATGTCAAACAGTCAGCACAACAAGGTCTTTATATCATGGTTATTCAATGTTCAAAACGAAATAATAAATAGCTCGCAATACTTAAATGATACCTTAAATCTGAAACTCATTTACTCCAAATGATTTAAAATTAAATTCATAACATATTAAATGTCACAAAGAATTTTTGTATTTAATACAAAATTTATCTTATGGTTTTTAACTTCATTTTTGAATTGAAAACTGCTGCATTTAATGCTTAATGGGAGGTATGAGTGCTCAGGCCGATTAAACGTCATGTCAACAGTCTGTGTCCCCTCGAAAACGTGCCAGTCTGTCACATCTGCCCACACGCCTGCAGATGACAGTTGCCATTTTCTCTCTCCTGCACTTTTTCCACCAATCCGAAAGGTTAAATAAGGTGATCCATTCCACATAATAACCTTCGGTTATTAACTCTTTGATTTACCTTTCAAACACACACACTTTTCTCTCTAAATTCCCAAATCTTCAAATCTTTCAAACTCTCATATTCAACAAGTTCATCAATGGCAGACCAACAACAACAACAATCACCACCCATAGAAAACCAACCAGAGGAACAACAATCACAGCAACAACAACCAGAACAGCAACCTCCACCAGTCAATGAGGAACAAGTTGTACAGGATCCACTGTTCAATATTCATCTTAATCTGGTCAGGGATGCTAATGCACCAGATCACACTCTTATTCACCTATCGAGAGGCAATGATGCTCATGCCCTGTCCATTTCCAAATCCAAAGCCAACATGGGCTATGAAATGTTAATCGATTATATACGGCAATCACCTCTGGCTCGAGCAATTACAGGTGTACCTTCACGTCTTTATCCAGCCTGCTTGGCTAGATTCTGGTATACTGCTACCATGGCCACCACTTCACAGAACGTTCCATGTATTCGTGGCATGGTTACTGAAACCCTACCCTGCTCAATCTCCGTTGATGCCATCTGACAAGCTCTTCATCTACCAAGTGGACCTTTTGTTACTTCACCTACCAGTGATGAGTTTAGAAGGGAGGTACTGGAAATTATAGGGTTCAATCGACCAGTGGCTCATACGCCCTTAAGGAAGCCTATGCCACCTCTATGGTATTATTTCTTTAAATTGCTGACTCAATGCATCAGCCAGAAGTCAGGGAGTTTTGACCAGTGCTCAGATTTTGAGCTGAAGATTGGTCACGGGTTGCTGTTTAACCGCAATATTGATTATGCCGGTGAAATTTTCTTGCGGCTAAGGGAAATGGTGCTTGCACCCAAACGAACACACTTAATCCCCTTTCCAAGGTTCTTGAGCCTTGTTTTTGAAAATGAGTTGGGTGAAGCTTACCAGCAGATTGCTGATGAATCATTCGACCTACCTCCAAAGTAAGGGGGGATGTCAAAAGATGCTCCTACTGCTCCATATACAGGTTTAACACCAGGAATGCTCGAGTATCTTGCTGCTCGGGGTGGAGTTCACCAAACGACTGCCTCTGGTGTTGCACCAGCTGAGGGGGAGGGACCTCAGCGCAAGCCAGCTGTAAAAAGGAAGAAGCCAACTACCTCAACTAGTACAACCACCGTCTCACATACTGGTAAAGCAGTAGTTGTATTAGAATCTAGTGCTCTCTGATAATAAAGATCAGCCCTAGTCTTATATACTGACTACCCACTTTCTAGTATTAGAATCCGTTGCTTAACTATTTCTTGGTAACATGCAAATTCAAATGAGCTAAAGCTGGCTCCAAGAAAACCACGGGAGGGATTGCCCAGTCTCAACAGCTGCTTCTGAAAAGAAAGCTGCTATAGAACCTGGTGCGTCTCTAGACCAAACAGCAGAAATCTCTAACTTAATTAAAAATATTTTAACTGCTGACTTGAAAAATGCAAGTGGAATTAAAGGCACAACCTTAGCTCTCAAGCTGACTGGTTTTAAAACTAGTGTTAAGAAGAGTAGCAACCCATACTCTTCTAACCAAGCACTTCCACATTTTTCAAAATTATACTTCATGAAATATCCTCTGCTGACAGTACAACCAGCAGAGAACATAACTGACCCCCAAAGCAGACTTGAGCTGGCTCCTCATCATGATATGTTAGCTCAGGATACTGCACATCCCATTTGTTACTTAGATCATGATAAGAGTCACACTCCTACATCATTACCAGCCAGAATTCTTACATTATCTGGGTCAACATGTGTTACCAATGAGTCAGCAGAGTCACAGCTGCACTTACAGACACCTAACTCTATCTCAATCGAAGGGCTGACTAAATCACCAGTCTGTCCCCAGAGACCAACAATAGATGCAATTATTGAGTCAAATTTATTTGGTTCTACAGTTGTTAACATAAAATGTTCTCTTATTTCAGTTCTTAGCAGGGTAAATGAACAGGCAGAGGGGGAGCAAGAAAAGGCTGTTATTGTTTCTACTGATGAGCTCTCTGTTTTTGCTACTGGTGTGGGTGCTACTGATTTGTCTACTGGTGGTACTGATACTAGTGATGTTGCTTCTACTGCTGCTGGCTCTACTGGAGACATTGTGGATGCTGGTTTCACAGATCTTACTGTTCATGAGGAGCTAGTGATAATGCTAAAAATGAACATATATTTCATAGCATTATTCCTCAAGAAAGACAAGCTTTTAGTTGCAATTGTTCTATTTACAAGTGATATTCGTTTAAATAATAAAAGGTGAAGACAAAAGGCAGATTCGACGAAATGAAGACGCAAATGACCTAAAAGCTCAAAAGTACAAAATACAATCAAAGAGGTTCCAATTATTGATAAGAAACGTCTCGAAATTACAAGAGTACAAGATTCAAAACACAAAGTACAAGATATTAAATTATTCGCAAGGACGTTCGAAAATCCGGAGCCGGGACCAGAGTCAACCCTCAACGCTCGACGCAACGGACTAAAAATTACAAGTTAACTATGTATATAAATATAATATAATATATAATTAATTATATAAATTATATATATATTATATTTATATAATAAAACTGTCGGTAAACAAAGAGCCAAAGCTGGGTGAGCTGTAATTGCAAACTCCGCGACTCGCGGAGTTTGAAGAGCAAAAAGGGCGCGAGTCGCGGAGCTCACCTGGACTCAAATCCCTATAAAAGCAAACGCAGTTTGATCACAAAAATATTAAAAAAAAAATCAATCTCTCTCTATATATGTATACGTAAATATTTATATTTTAATTTTAATTTTAATTTTAATTTTAAATCCTAATAATAAGGGTATGTTAGCGAATGTTGTAAGGGTGTAAGTCGAAATTCTGTCCGTGTAACGCTACGCTATTTTTAATCATTGTAAGTTATGTTTATATTATTTTCATTAATATCTCGTAGCTAAGTTATTATTATGCTTATTTAATACCAAAGTAATCATGATGTTGGGCTAATTACTAAAATTGGGTAATTGGGCTTTGTACCATAATTGGGGTTTGGATAAAAGAACGACACTTGTGGAAATTAGACTATGGGCTATTAATGGGTTTTATATTAACTAAACAATACCTTGTTAATTTAATATACAAACTTATAATTCGACGTGTTTATATATAACCACATACTCTTGACTGGGTACGGTGGGCGGGATATCTATAAATACCAATAATTATTCATTTTACCGGACACGGAACTGGATTAATAGTTAATAGACTTGTTGAAACAGAGGTGAATTACATTTAAGGGTAATTGGTGTAATTGTTAACAAAGTAGTAAAACCTTGGTTTACACGCAGTCGATAACCTGGTGTATTCATTAAACAAAGTATTAAAACCTTGTTACAATTCGAATCCCCAATTAGTTGGAATATTTGACTTCGGGAATAAGAATAATTTGATGAAGGCTTTCGCTCTCTATATTTATGACTGATGGACTATTATGGACAAATCCAGACGAACATATTAAATAATCCAGGACAAAGGACAATTAACCCATGGGCATAAAACTAAAATCAACACGTCAAACATCATGATTACGGAAGTTTAAATAAGCATAATTCTTTTATTTCATATTTAATTTCCTTTATTTTATATTTAATTGCACTTCTAATTATAGCACTTTTATTTATTGTTATTATATTTAATTGCACTTTTAATTATCGCAAGTTTATTTTATAGCACTTTTATTATTCGCAATTTCATTATCGTTATTTACTTTACGCTTTAAATTAAGTCTTTTATTTATTTAATATTTTACATTTGGTTTTAACTGCGACTAAAGTTTTAAAATCGACAAACCGGTCATTAAATGGTAAAAATCCCCCTTTATAATAATAATATTACTTATATATATATTTGTATTTTTATAAATTAAACTAATATAGCGTTAAGCTTTGATTAAAAGATTTTCCCTGTGGAACGAACCGGACTTACTAAAAACTACACTACTGTACGATTAGGTACACTGCCTATAAGTGTTGTAGCAAGGTTTAAGTATATCCATTCAATAAATAAATAAATATCTTGTATAAAATTGTATCGTATTTAATAGTATTTCCTGCTAAAATTTAAGCTATTTTATATACACCTCGCATAACATCAGCTAGCTACTGCTGATGTTTCTGCTGCTCCTCCTACAGTCACCTGTATTGCTACTTCAACCACTGATTCTGAAGTGGTTGATGAGATAATAATGGAATCTCCTCCTGCACTTGAAAAGGTTATTGATAATATTGATAAGGAGGTTCTTGATTTTGATGTTGCTGGCACTACCATTGTTACTCTTCCCACTGCTTCAACTAAGGAAATTACCACAGGTGGTGACCAGGGTGACGTGGTGCTAACTGATGAGCTTATCGCAGCAAATGCTACCTATTCTGCACATGTCACTGGTTCTACGGAACTTACTTTGGATGCTGGTACCTCCACTGCTATCACTACTGATTCTTCTCAGGCTACTGCTTCTGCTGAGAAGAAACCATATGTGTGCCAGGTACCAGATCCTGATGAAGTTGTACCTAACTTCATTTATAGGGGAGCATCTATCACTTCTAGAATTGCCTTGCTGGTTGCTCAGATGACTATTGATCCTCAAAGTGCCTTATTGTCAGCCAGCAGATTACCTAGAGAAGAGCTGGTTGAACTACTGTCTCAGCTTGATCGACCATCAAGAGAAGAAGTATATGAGAGGTTGGCTACTCTACAACAAGTTAATGACCAGCCATACTACCACTACTTTGGTATGGCTCCAGCTTCTTCTCCATGGCCTGGTACTTGGAGGCCTCTCAAGTTCATCATCGATCCTGTCACTAAGAAGTGTGTGATGCAGAATGTCCCTGATTCGCCAGTACAATCTGATTCTTCAGCTTCTTCCTCACCATCTTCTTCATCTGATGGTGATGCTAATAAAGGTGCTGGTAAGGGCGAGCCAGTCACTCATGCTAATGTGACTGGTTCCAAAGACACACTAGTGGATCTCACTAATGATACTGATAATGATGCTGACAAGGATACCAGTGGTTCTAAACCTTCAGGTGAAGGTAAAAATGATGGTGATCATGGTGATGAGTTAGATTCTGACCTTCCACCCCCACCACCCCACAGAGGTAATCCTATTGTCACTGCTAGTAATTGCCCCTCAACCAGTAGTTTTGATCCTACTGAGGTGGCTGCTATTTCTACACTGGCTGTTTATCGTACAGTAGCTAGAATCACACCAGATCTACAAAGAACCATCCACACTACTCTTGTTGATCGAATGACTGAAGCCATACGCAGAGCTGGGGATGTTACAACTTCCACTATTGAAGCCCAGCTAAAACAAGTATGTGCTTTTGCTGATCTTGCAGTGGATGCCATTGTCCAATACCATGAAGAAGAGGAGGACCTAAAAAGGCAAATCATCTCTCACAATGAATACACTGATCATATTGCCCGTCTTCAAGCTGAACTTGATGCTGCTAATAGAAGGATTCTCTTTCTAAATGAGGAGAATAGGGTTTTAGAAGAGAGATTGGATTCGCAGGAACAACAAATGGCCACAATGGTCCTGCCTCTGCTTATGTTCAAATGGTGGAGACTATGCAACGAATGGCTGCCCTATAAGCTGATGTTAGGGCCACTGTTGATCAAATGGCCATGGGTGTTGCAAGGAATGAAGTCAGAACTTCAAACCTATGTCTCAGGCAATATGGTGTAGATCATGGTGCCCATCTATCTCCTGCTGATGCTGACTGGAACAACTTTGCCTATTCAGTTCCTGAATCAGATAGTGACCTTGATGCACAGGTCTCCCCTGCTCATCCTTCTGCCCCTGCTGATGACAAAAATGGGGAGAAGAAGTCTAAAAAGAGAAAACAATCTGAAGGGGAGCATGAGCATGAAAAGGCTCCAAAACATCAAAGGAGGGATGGTGATGATGGTGGTGATGGTACTGGTCAAGGTTCTGGCACTAAGCCCAGCAACGCTCATACTGAAGTAGGTATCCAGGCAGCTGGTGAATCTCAACCCAGTGTTTCTGCCACATCTATTGATGATATTGGTTCTGGCAGTAAGCCCAGTGATGTGTCTGAACTGGCTTTAGCTGAATCTTTTGCTGTCTCTCAAACTATTAAACGAAAAATGAAAAGAAAACTAGAGAGGCGTCAGAAGAGACAGCAGGAACTAGATGCATCATTACGGTGTAATTATTATTATTATTATTTTAATTAAAACCCTAATTAGTTTTTTAGTTTTTAATTACTTAATTTAAGTTATTATTATTTTGTATATTTAGTTTAATTAATTTAAATAAATTATAAAATTAACACTTTTATAAAATAAATAATATAAAAATAATATTTTTTATAAAAATTGTACTTTTTACAACTTTTAGTATATTTTTATATTTTGTCCCTTTTTAATTGTTTTAGCTTAATTTTTGTATTTTTCGCTCATTTTTAGTTTTAAGTTATAGTTTTTGCCATAGTTATTTTTACTTCTAGATTTTTAGGCTTTGCCGTAAAATTCCTTAAGTGCTTTTTCTTTAGACTAAGATTTAGGTGCTTTAGAATTTTGCGACGCCTTTTTAAGTTTTAATACCTTTTTAAGATATTGCCATTTGGGATATAGTTTTACTTGTAAGCTTTAATATTTTTCGACGCCTTTTACCTATGTATCAATTATCATTCCAATTAGTAATCTCAATTTGCGATTATAATTTTAAGTTAGTGGTAGTAATAAGGTTGGGTTAGGCGAGTGTTTTAAAGTTTTATAAGTCACTCTTTTTCTTTCTTATTTTTCGACGCCTTTTATTTTTCAATTCTTTTCTTTTTCGACCTTTTTCGACGCAATCTTTTTCTTTCTTATTTCTCGCTATTCTAGTTTTAGGACATAGATTTTTTTTTTCTACTTCTTATCTAAATTTCTTAAAATTACGAAAATTTATTTTAAGTGGTTAAATTGATAGACATCAAAATTTTCTGGTTCGTAGTAATAGTTGGATTTGTACGTGGACCGGGTTATTGGAGCCAACAGTCCTCAATTATATTGAGACCAAACGAATCCTGCCCCTCTGCTGCATCTTTTGGCTATTCGAAACGTGGGCAAAATCAGAAAAGTCTATTAATTGGATAACTTATATAATTTTTCTTTCCTTTTAAAAACTAATAGGATATTCAGTGAATGCACCGAGCAAGACGTTCACCACCTGTAACTAGATCAAGACATCTAGCAAATATTACCGCTGTTGATTTTCCTTTAGAATCGTCATCCAGTCGACCAAGTACTCCAATTCAAATTTTTGATAATCCATTTTTTGAACCCGACCTCACAATTGAGAATCCGGAGAATATTCAGGGACGATTCATAGATCCTGAACCACTAAACTTTCCTCCGGAACCACCAATCATTCAAACAGAGATTGTTGAGGAACGAACCATTAAATCAGAATCTTCTAGTGATTCAGATTCAACAAATTCAATTATGGAGAATCTGGAACCTTTAAGTATGGAAGACCGAATGAGAGCTAAACGCACTGGCCAAGGTCACGCAATTACTTATCCAGACATTAATGCGCCAGATTATGAAATCAAAGGACAAATTCTACACATGGTGACTAATCAATGCCAATTTAGTGGTGCGCCGAAGGAAGATCCAAATGAACATCTTCGTACCTTTAATAGGATCTGCACTCTATTTAAAATAAGAGAAGTTGAGGATGAACATATATATCTCATGTTATTTCCCTGGACTTTAAAGGGAGAAGCCAAAGATTGGTTGGAATCGTTACCTGAAGGGGTGATTGATACATGGGACGTTTTAGTTGAAAAATTTCTTAAACAATTCTTTCCGGCATCTAAAGCCGTAAGACTTCAAGGAGAAATTGTTACGTTCACACAGAAACCAAATGAAACTCTATATGAGGCATGGACAAGATTTGGAAAATTATTGAGAGGATGTCCGCAACATGGTTTAGACACCTATCAAATAGTACAAATATTCTACCAAGGATGCGACATCACTACAAGAAAAGACATCGATATAGCAGCTGGTGGTTCTATTATGAAGAAAACCGAAACTGATGCTTATAAAATTATTGATAACACTGCTTCCCACTCACATGAGTGGCACCAAGAAAAAGATATCGTTAGATCATCTAAAGCAGCTAGAGCCGATTCTAGCCATGACTTAGATTCCATTTCTGCAAAGATAGATGCTGTCGAGAGACGAATGGAAAAGATGACTAAAGATATCCACTCAATACGAATTAGTTGTGAGCAGTGTGGAGGACCACATTTGACAAAAGATTGTCTTAGTATTGAACTAACAATGGAACAAAGAGAGAATATTTCATACATAAACCAAAGGCCTGGTAATTATCAGAATAATTATCAACCGCCAAGACCGATTTACAATCAAAATCAGAATTATAACCGAAATATTCCATACAACAACCAACAAGGTCCTAGCAATCAACAAGTATCTAACAATACTTACAACCAGCAAAGACCTAATTTTCAAAACAAACCACCACAAACCGATGATAAAAAGCTGAATTTATAAGATATGATGACGAAGCTAGTTGAAACTCAAACGCAGTTTTTCACATCTCAAAAACAAACTAATGAACAAAATGCTCAAGCATTTAGAAATCAACAAGCTTCTATTCAAAACTTGGAACAAGAAGTAAGTAATCTAGCAAGGTTAATAGGTGAAAGAAAACCGGAAAGTTTACCTAGTGATACAAATACTAACCCCCAGAATGAAACAGCTAAAGCCATTACCACAAGAAGTGGTACAAAACTTAAACCACCTGAAATACCTGTAACTTCTGATGAAGCTATTCCTACTCTACAAGAACCACAACCTGATCAAGATAAGGAAAAAGAACCGGTAGTAGAAAAAGTTAATGAAGATAACACAGTTAAGGCTAAACCTTATGTTAAACCATACCAACCACCACTTCCTTACCCGAGTAAAATGAAGAAAGAGAAACTTGAAGCCGAGCAATCCAAATTCTTGGATATGTTTAAACAGATAAATGTAAATCTTCCTTTCATTGATGTGATTTCAGGAATGCCTAGATATGCTAAATTCTTGAAAGATCTGATCACGAATAGAAAGAAAATGGAAGAACTCTCGGCTGTTACTATGAACGCTAATTGTTCAGCAGTGCTGTTGAATAAGATACCAGAAAAATTATCTGATCCAGGAAGTTTCACAATTCCATGTTTTTTGGGTAGTCTTAGTTCAATAGAAGCATTGGCAGACTTAGGTGCTAGTATAAATTTAATGCCGTATTCACTATATGCTAAACTAGACCTTGGAGAATTGAAACCAACAAGAATAAGCATACAACTAGCCGACCGATCAATAAAATATCCTAGAGGGATAATGGAGAACATGCTAGTTAAAGTTGGTACTTTAGTATTTCCAGTAGATTTTGTTATTCTGGACATGGAAGAAGATTCTCAAGTTCCTCTTATATTAGGAAGACCATTCTTAAACACGGCTAAAGCAATGATAGACGTGTTCGGTAAGAAATTGACCCTAAGTATAGAGGACGAGAGTGTTACCTTTTCAGTTGATAGAGCAATGCAACAACCGCAATCTACAGGTGATACATGTTATTATATTCAAACTATAGATTCACATGCAGAATTGTTAGAAGAATTTCCAGAATTACAAGGAACAGGAGAATGTTCTTTAGGAGAAGGAACTGAACCAATTGATGAAGCTGAAATGTTAGCTACACTAATAGCTAATGGATATGAACCAACAATAGAAGAAATTCATATGCTAAAAGAAGAAGACAGATATCGATATAAATCATCGATAGAAGAACCACCGACATTAGAATTAAAGCCACTTCCAAACCATTTGGAATACGCTTATTTACATGGTGAATCTGAATTACCTGTAATAATATCGTCTTCTCTTACTGAAAATGAGAAATCACAACTCATTTCTGTGTTGAAAGCTCATAAACCAGCCATTGCATGGAAGATTCATGATATTAAAGGAATAAGTCCTTCGTATTGCACACATAAAATCCTTATGGAAGAAGGTCATAAAACGTATGTGCAACGCCAACGAAGACTAAATCCTAATATGCAAGATGTAGTTAAAAAAGAAATTATTAAACTGCTAGACACAGGTCTAATTTATCCAATCTCTGATAGTCCATGGGTAAGCCCAGTTCAATGCGTGCCTAAGAAGGGTGGCATGACTGTCATTACAAATGATAAAAATGAGCTTATTCCTACTAGCACTGTAATAGGATGGCGTGTATGTATTGATTATAGAAAATTAAATGACGCCACCAGAAAAGATCACTTTCCCTTACCTTTTATTGATCAAATGTTGGAAAGATTAGCCGAAAATAGTTATTATTGTTTTCTTGATGGATTTTTCGGATATTTTCAAATTCCAATAGCACCCGAAGATCAAGAGAAAACCACGTTCACGTGCCCTTATGGTACTTTTGCTTACAAACGCATGCCATTTTGACTTTGCAACGCCCCTGCAACCTTTCAAAGGTGTATGATGGCGATTTTTCACGACATGATAGAAGAATGCATGGAAGTTTTCATGGATGACTTTTCAGTCTTCGGTGATACATTTGAATCATGTCTAGCTAATCTTGAACGAATGCTGATTAGATGCGAACAATCAAATCTAGTACTTAATTGGGAGAAATGCCATTTCATGGTTAAAGAAGGCATCGTTCTTGGACATAAAATTTCAAAAGAAGGAATTGAAGTGGATAGAGCTAAAGTAAATGTAATTGCTAAACTTCCACATCCCACCAATGTTAGAGGAGTTAGGAGTTTTCTAGGGCATGCCGGTTTTTACCGACGTTTCATAAAAGACTTTTCTAAAATTGCCACTCCTATGAATAAACTCCTAGAAAAGGATGCTCCATTCATCTTTTCAGATGATTGTATCAAATCTTTTAATATTCTTAAAGAGAAACTCACTAATGCGCCGATCATGATAACACCAAATTGGAATCTACCGTTTGAACTAATGTGCGATGCAAGTGATTTTGCAATGGGAGCCGTTTTAGGACAAAGGATTGAAAAACGATTTCAACCTATATATTATGCTAGTAAGACATTACAAGGAGCACAAACAAATTATACAACTACTAAAAAAGAACTCCTTGCTATTGTCTTTGCTTTTGACAAATTTCGATCATATCTCGTTCTAGCAAAAACAGTGGTCTATACCGACCATTCTGCTCTTAGATACCTATTTTCAAAACAAGATGCTAAACCAAGATTAATCCGTTAGATCTTACTCTTACAAGAGTTCGATATTGAAATCTGAGATAAAAGAGGAGCAGAAAATCTCGCCGCTGATCATCTTTCTCGTCTTGAAAATCCCGAATTAGAAGTTCTAAATGAATCGGACATACAAGAAAACTTTCCTGATGAATATCTATTAAAGATAGATTATAATTAAATTCCATGGCTTGCAGACTATGCAAACTATTTAGTTTGTGGATTCCTTGAAAAGGGATTGTCGTACCAAAAACGAAAGAAATTCTTCAGTGATATAAAACACTATTTTTGGGAAGATCCACATCTATTTAAAAGTTGTCCAGATGGAATAATACGCCGATGTGTATTCGGAGATGAAGCTAGTAAAATTTTAAACCACTGTCACACAGGACCAACAGGAGGGCATTATGGGCCTCAACTAACAGCAAGAAAATTTTATGATGCTGGATTCTATTGGCCTACAATTTACAAAGACGCACACCTTCTTTGCAAATCCTGTGATGCTTGTCAAAGGGCCGGAAAAATAAGTCAACGTGATGAAATGCCACAAAATGTCATTCAAGTATGTGAAGTATTTGACATTTGGGGTATTGACTTTATGGGTCCATTTCCAAAATCTCATAATAATCTCTATATTCTCGTAGCCATTGATTATGTATCTAAATGGGCGGAAGCACAAGCTCTCCCAACTAACGATGCACGAGTTGTAGTCAACTTTTTAAAACATCTTTTTGCAAGGTTTGGAACACCGAAAGCTTTAATAAGTGATCGGGGTACTCATTTCTGTAATAATCAACTTGAGAAAGTTCTTAAAAGATATGGAGTAACTCATAAAATCTCCACCGCATATCATCCACAAACAAGTGGACAAGTTGAAAATACCAACCGAGCTTTAAAACGTATTCTAGAAAAAACCGTAGGATCAAATCCGAAGGAATGGCCCATTAAATTGGAGGATGCACTCTGGGCTTTTAGAACAGCCTACAAAACTCCAATTGGAACCACACCTTTTAAACTCGTTTATGGAGGCATGTCATCTTCCAGTAGAAATTGAACACAAAGCATTTTGGGCTTTGAAGACATGTAATCTTGATTTACATGAAGCTGGACGTCTACGATTAAGTCAACTAAACGAATTAGAAGAATTAATACATGAAGCATACGAAAATTCGTTAATCTATAAGGAAAGAACGAAGAAATGGCATGATAAAAGAATCAGAAGTTCAAAAGAATTTAAAGAAGGAGACAGAGTTCTTCTTTTCAATTCACGATTTAAGCTATTTCCTGGAAAATTGAAATCAAGATGGTCTGGACCATTCATAGTCAAAAGAGTTTTCCCATACGGAACGATAGAATTAATAAATTCAAATGGGATTGAATTTAAAGTTAATGGTCACAGAGTTAAACATTACATACATGGTCCGATGGAAGTTGGCAATGAAGTTAATCATAATTTCACCACCCAAGAAAACCTTCAAAATGAAAACATAAATATGTTATCAACAACATATGAAAAATCAAAATTAGAATATAAGGAGGATTCAAATTTGAGTGATGAAGAAGAATTCTTATACAAACCTCCCATTCCAAGAAACGAAGAAAAATGTGAACAAGAAATTCAAATAGAAGTGAAAGAACCAAGGAAAGAACACCCGAAAAAGGTTTACAAACCAACTCGACTTACTAAAGCAGGAGACCCGGGTGAATTTATCATTTCTTGCTTGCTTAATGATGGTGCTGTATATAATGGACTCGCAGATTTAGGAGCAAGTGCAAATATTATGCCTCTTTCCTTATACAAAAGATTAGGCATGGGTAAATTAAAACCAACCAAAATAGGTGTTAAATCATTTGACCAAACCCTTAAACACCCGGTTGGAATAGCAAATAATTTACTTGTTAACGTGGGAAGTTTGACCTTTGTTGCAAACTTCATAGTGATTAATATGGAGGAAAACCTTGATATTCCTCTAATTCTAGGTCGCCCATTTTTAGCAACCACCGAGGCATTCATTGATGTAAGAGAAGGTAGAATGACACTTAGGGATGGTGATACATCGATCACCTTTGTGAACCGAAAGTTTAGATCTCCACCAACCAAAACTGTTAGACCAATAAAAACGCATAAGTATGGGGAAGATGAAGAAACACTTAATGATGATCCAATCACAAAGAATGCCGTTGATGATACGAAATTAGATGAACCCATTTTAAACAGTTCAACGAAGAAACTTTATAAACGGATTCACGATGCTAAGATTAAAGGAAACTTTAAGTTATATAACCGATTAATATCCAATTTATCGTCAAAAGAAAAGGCGATGTTAGTTGAATTTGTGAAAGTTACGGAGGAAATCAACAAATGGATTGAAGTAAAAGTCAAAGATATACAAGTTGTTGATGATTCAATTGAAAATAATGTTAATCACAATTTTAACTAAGTATAGGGAGGTTTATGTATTTCTGTTAGAGTTAGATTTTCTGTTTTCGTGTAGTTCTCGAAAATGGAACTCGAATGGTCTTTCCCTAGCAGACCCTAAAGAACTAGTCTTCTCCCCCCATTCTGAATTTTTATTTTTTTTAGGAAATGAAGACTGCCTGTGAACTAAACCATGGTCTAATGCTACACGCTTTGATCACTAAACGTAATAATGACACACTTCCGAGTGAAATAGTATCAGTAATCAGAGAAAGATTGGACGGAGTAAGAAAAGAATCCAGATGCGAAGATAATAAGTTACAATTTGGTAAAGGAAAATCAAAATCCGCAGCGAAAAGAAGAGCACGACACCTTGAAAAATGTCACAAATGCGGAAAATGGTCACATGGAGGTAAATGTTCAAATAATCAAACCTATTCAAACACCGAATTTGTTACTTTATGCAGAGATGGACCGTTCATATGTTTAGAAGAAAAAACACTGAATGCTCGAGGTTACGCCTATGTAGCCATGGAAAATCAATTAAACCGACTATCTTATGAATGGGATAGATCATATCACTAAGAATATTATCTCATAGGTAAGTCTGTACAGTTTTTTTTTATTTTTATTTTTAACCTTTTGATAATAAACGCTAATTTGTTCGCTATAAAGTATTAAATTGGTATTGATTAAAATTAGGTTTGGCGACCGAAATTATTGATATCATACAAAAATTTATTACATCACTGCGAAATTTAACGTTTATTCTTAAGGTATAAATATCTTTCATCAATCAACCCAAAATATTTCAAAAATTCGTCATGAGTTAAATTTGGTCATGGAACCGAAATTACTTTACCGAAAAGAGGGGCGCATATTTTTGATAATATTTGATTGATTAAAGTGGGATAAAAGCCAAAAAGATTTTTAATTTTATTTTTTTACCATGTTTTTAAAATTAATATATAAATATAAAATTAATATTTTGAACTTTGTAAAATCAATATATTTAAAATTGTAAATATTTGAAAAATTTTAATATTTTTAATATAAGTTTGTATGTATAACAACAAAATTAAATATAAGTTTGGTGTGAATTTATAATATGTATTTTTAATTAAGTTTGGTGTAAATTTTTAATTTTATGCATTTTTAAATTTAAGTTTGGTGTGAATTTAAAAAAAAAAAATTTACTTTATTTCGTTATGTTAAAAATATGATTTTTAAAATTCGTCGTAAGTTGAAGACTAGGTCTTTGAACCGAAATTGATTTACCCGAGGGAGGGACGAGAACTTTTATTATCATTATTTTTAATCTTATTGAATTAAAGTATGCCAAAAACATTAAAAAAAAAAAACTCAAAAATCTTAGTTTTTAAAACAATCGCTACAAAAAGACAAATTTTAAAATTTTGTCGAGGGACGGACTAGGACATCGATCCGAAACGACCTCGTCCTAAAACAAAGGAAAACAAAATTTTAAATTTATTTTATATTTGTTTTATAAGTAAGGATTATTATTTAAAAAAAAAAAAATCACCGCGACTCGCTGAGTTTGAAGTGAAAACCACCGCGACTCACGGAGCTTGCGAAATTCAGAAAAAAAAATAAAAACGCTGGAAACAGATCAGTTGCACACTACCACTCACAAAATACTGCGAAAAACACCCAAAAACACACACGAAATTCGCAAATTTTCACCATTTTTCATCAAATCTTTCACAAAATCATGTTGAGAAGGATGCTATCAAGGAATTACTCAAGAAAAACCACTGAAAGGGGTGAATCTTCATTCCAAGCTCGCAATGCTCCTCCTGAGAATGCGGAACAACAGGATGTTGATAGCTATTATAAACAAGATATACCTCATCCAGTCATGATATTTTCAGATATGCACTTGGAAGATTTGCACCCGAACTTGAGATTTGATAGACGTTGGATAGATTATCCAAAATACCAAAGGGGTTTGCATACTCTTCATTCTAAAGCTGTTGAAGTACCTAGGGTAATAGAATGGGAACCGTTAGAAGCTGTAGAATTGGCCGGGCCAATTAGGTAATTACTTACACAGAGGTATGGTAATTCTACTTTTAACGATTGGGTACGTTTATTCAACATGCGTAGACCTGTATATAAAGTATGGTGTGAAGAATTATTGTGTAGTATAGAAATAAATGATCGGGTAGTTAGTTTAACCGATCGATCTTTTATTAGATTTTTCTTAGGAGGTTCGATGCGCCACATGTCTTTACTAGACATGGCTCAGGCTTTACGTATATATACGCCTGAGGAGTTAGCATCTGCCGATTGTAGAGGGTTGATACTAAATGGTAGAAAGATAGACGAAAATTTTGATACGCATGGTGTATGGAGTCAAATGACTAGCCATCACCGATTTAAAGGGGGAAATTACTCTTATTTGGATATAGATAGAGCAGAGTTAAGAGTAATTCATAGGTTTTTAGCCAATTCGATTACACAACGAGGTAAGAATAAGGAAAAGGTAAATGAACAGGATTTGTTTTACCACATGTGTATTCGAGACCCACAAAGCGCTGTAAGTATACCTTATTGTGTGGGTTATTATTTATCAGCTATGGTGAGGGGGATGAGACCGCATAGCATAATAGGAGGTGGTATATTTATTACTTTGATTGTTGAATATCTCGGTGTGGATATAAGTCGGGGGGGATTATTAGTCGAAGAACCAGAACCTCGCGATACAATAGGTTTAAATGTATACCATGGTGCGAAGGTTTTGAAGAGGCGAAATAACGCCGCAGTACAATACCATGGTAGACATCCACAGGTTGAGAGAAACCAACAGCCAGGTAATGTGGGAGGAGGAAATGAAATGACATAAATGCAAAGGTTTATAGCTTCACAAGAGTAGGAAAATGCTAGACATCGAGCATTTGAAGATTGGCAAGTTCATCAAAACCAAATCATAGCTCATTGCCAACATGTAGGTAGAAACTATATTCCTACTCCATCGCCCGTATTTCCTCCCTGGTCTATAGAGATCCAACCACCGTATCCTACGTATAACCCAGCCGAAGCATTTTATAACACATATGGTTATGCATGGAACCCCTACTGGTATCAGTATCATCCCTAGTCTACTTAGTTTTATTTATTTTATAATTTGTAATGTTGATATATTTAATACTTATGTTGGAATTGTATTAGTTTTTATAATTTACAAATTTTTATTTTTAGATTTTAATAATGTTTGAATGTGGGGTAATATACCAAACTTCAAAAATATGTATATATATTTGCAGTTTATCTTATGTACACAACAGGGTAAAACAATGCATTTTCAAAGACTGGCATTAAGTTCAGCAAAAGCAACTAATTTTGACGACAAGATGCAAAATAAATGTGATATAACAACAAGACGGAATGAACAAATGATATGCACCATTTATCATTCAGCAAACAAACGCCAATATGTTTGGAAACTTTGGTAAAATTTAATCATTTTCACACAAATCACCCTCAATAATTTAAATTGTTACTGATTTCTTGCAAATGAGGGCATTGCAAAATCTTAAGTGTGGGAAGGGGTTAAATTCTTTCGGATTTTAAAATTTTTACTTTATACACTTGGTTACCATTAGAAATACTAGTAAAGTAGTAGTTGTATTAGAATCTAGTGCTCTCTGATAATAAAGAACAGCCCTAGTCTTATATACTGACTACCCAATTCTAGTAAAATTTTTAAAAATTTTCAATTAAATGAACTCAAAATCATGTTTATACATATTTAAGAACAATAAAACTAGGTTTTAACACCGAAATTATTGTTACCTCGGAAAGGACATAAATTGAGAAACAAACCAAAATGTTAAAATTCATTTAAAATGGAATAGAGGACAATAAAAACGAAAATAAAAGCCAAGTGTGGGAAAATTTACGAATATATTTTAAACATATGTCACATACTTCTGTAACAAATAACTGAAAATACTTTTGCTTTGGACTAAACTAAACTGTTTTACCCAATTAAAGAAAAGAAGAGATGGATCTACACGATGAATCAATTCCATCATTAAAAGGAAGTAAATTCTTCCGAAAAAGAAACGCGCTTCTTGATTTAGGTCATGAAGTTGTAGTTCAGACCAGCTGTAGGTTGACGAAAAACCTAGAAAAGTCATCACTAAAATCAGCAGGAAATCCACGGACCTTAGCATAAAACAGGGTCGCCAAGTGGTCAGATTTATCCTAACCATGAGAAGGATTTATCTCGTAAAATGGGGGGCACCGTGCAAATTAGCTGGATAAGACTAATGAATCAGATCCCCAGAAAGGATAATCTCCTTAAAGATTAAAAATCAGCTTTTAAGACTGATATTACTCAATCCTAGAGATTGACCTTAAAGATTGAGAATTCAAACTCATGGAATTCAATGATATCTAAACTCGAGCTTGAACGAGAAAATATTTTGATCAAATTATAAACCGATTTGTTTTCTGAAAACCCATTTTCAATGCTTTCATTACCATTGAACGTAAACTCCTAGGAATTCATCTAGAATTCATTAGGTCATCTGAACCAAATCGGGTGTCAACCATAAGAACGGTGGTTGCATAGCATGGTCAAAGACAGGACCTTGTGCCAGACCGAAAAATTATAAGGGTGAGCTTTACTATTGCTCCTACCAAGGATAGTAATTGCGTCCAACACGTTATAGACCATAATTAAAAGCATGTCAGGGGACATTGCCTTAACAGTTGCTTGTTCAACGCTTTCCTTTACAACCGGACGGTAGTTTACCAAAAGGTAATATACGGAGTAAGTATACTGGACGTGTTGATTTCCTAATACAAGGTTAGCAAGTGGGTGACACAAAACCGCAAGTTTTGAGCTAAAATTTTCAAATCTGAAACCCACCAAACCCACAAAAATATTTTGCAAACACCGGTGAAGGGTTATTCCGCAAAACTTATCTAGGGTAAAACCTAGATTAAAATTTTCAAAAGATCAAATATTTTCATAAAGATCCAATTTCCTTAATGGATCTAAATTTTATAGTCATGTGGGACTGTAAACCATATCGTTACTACCATTGTTTATACCGCCGTATAGAAATCACTGATGTACAAAGTGTGAAGAATAAAGAAGTGATTCTAGTATATCAAGACTATATTGCTTGAGGACAAGCAACGCTCAAGTGTGAGAATATTTGATAATGCTAAAAACGAACATATATTTCATAGCATTATTCCTCAAGAAAGACAAGCTTTTAGTTGCAATTGTTCTATTTATAAGTGATATTCGTTCAAATAATAAAAGGTGAAGACAAAAGGCAGATTCGACGAATTGAAGACGCAAACGACCAAAAATCTCAAAAGTACAAAATACAATCAAAGAGGTTCCAATTATTGATAAGAAACGTATCGAAATTACAAGAGTACAAGATTCAAAACACAAAGTACAAGATATTAAATTATTCACAAGGACGTTCGAAAATCTGGAGCCGGGACCAGAGTCAACTCTCAACGCTCGGCGCAACGGACTAAAAATTACAAGTTAACTATGTATATAAATATAATATAATATATAATTAATTATATAAATTATATATATATTATATTTATATAATAAAACCATCGGTAAACAAAGAGCCAAAGCTGGGTGAACTGTAATTGCAAACTCCGCGCCTCGCGGAGTTTGAAGAGCAAAAAGGGCGCGAGTCGCGGAGCTCACCTGAACTCAAATCCCTATAAAAGCAAATGCAGTTTGATCACAAAAATATCAAAAAAAAAAAATCAATCTCTCTCTATATATGTATACGTAAATATTTATATTTATATTTTAATTTTAATTTTAATTTTAAATCCTAATAATAAGAGTATGTTAGCGAATGTTGTAAGGGTATAAGTCAAAATTATGTCCGTGTAACGCTACGATATTTTTAATCATTGTAAGTTATGTTTATATTATTTTCATTAATGTCTCGTAGCTAAGTTATTATTATGCTTATTTAATACCGAAGTAATCATGATGTTGGGCTAATTACTAAAATTGGGTAATTGGGCTTTGTACCATAATTGGGGTTTGGATAAAAGAACGACACTTGTGGAAATTAGACTATGGGCTATTAATGGGTTTTATATTAACTAAACAATACCTTGTTAATTTAATATACAAACTTATAATTCGACGTATTTATATATAACCACATACGCTTGACTGGGTACGGTGGGCGGGATATCTATAAATACCAATAATTATTCATTTTACCTGACACAGAACTGGATTAATAGTTAATAGACTTGTTGAAACAGGGGTGAATTACATTCAAGGGTAATTGGTGTAATTGTTAACAAAGTAGTAAAACCTTGGTTTACACTCAGTCGATAACCTGGTGTATTCATTAAACAAAGTATTAAAACCTTGTTACAATTCGAATCCCCAATTAGTTGGAATATTTGACTTCGGGAATAAGAATAATTTGACGAAGGCTTTCGCTCTTTATATTTATGACTGATGGACTATTATGGACAAATCCAGATGGACATATTAAATAATCCAGGACAAAGGACAATTAACCCATGGGCATAAAACTAAAATCAACACGTCAAACATCATGATTACGGAAGTTTAAATAAGCATAATTCTTTTATTTCATATTTAATTTCCTTTATTTTATATTTAATTGCACTTCTAATTATAGCACTTTTATTTATTGTTATTGTATTTAATTGCACTTTTAATTATCGTACTTTTTAATTACCGCAAGTTTATTTTATCCCACTTTTATTATTCGCAATTTCATTATCGTTATTTACTTTACGCTTTAAATTAAGTCTTTTATTTATTTAATATTTTACATTTGGTTTTAACTGCGACTAAAGTTTTAAAATTGACAAATCGGTCATTAAACGGTAAAAATCCCCCTTTATAATAATAATATTACTTATATATATATATTTGTATTTTTATAAATTAAACTAATATAGCGTTAAGCTTTGATTAAAAGATTTTCCCTGTGGAACGAACCGGACTTACTAAAAACTATACTACTGTACGATTAGGTACACTGCCTATAAGTGTTGTAGCAAGGTTTAAGTATATCCATTCAATAAATAAATAAATATCTTGTGTAAAATTGTATCGTATTTAATAGTATTTCCTGCTAAAATTTAAGCTATTTTATATACACCTCGCATAACATCAGCTAGCTACTGCTGATGTTTCTGCTGCTCCTCCTACAGTCTCCAGTATTGAACCACTGATTCTGAAGTGGTTGATGAGATGATAATGGAATCTCCTCCTGCACTTGAAAAGGTTATTGATAATATTGATAAGGAGGTTCTTGATTTTGATGTTGCTGGCACTACCATTGTTACTCCTCCCACTGCTTCAACTAAGGAAATTACTACAGGTGGTGACCAGGGTGACGTGGTGCTAACTGATGAGCTTATCGCAGCAAATGCTACCTATTCTGCACATGTCACTGGTTCTACGGAACTTACTTTGGATGCTGGTACCTCCACTGCTATCACTACTGATTCTTCTCAGGCTACTGCTTCTGCTGAGAAGAAACCATATGTGTGCTAGGTACCAGATCCTGATAAAGTTCTACCTAACTTCATTTATAGGGGAGCATTTATCACTTCCAGAGTTGCCTTGCTGGTTGCTCAGCTAACTATTGATCCTTAAAGTGCCTTATTGTCAGCCAGCAGATTACCTAAAGAAGAGCTGGTTGAACTACTGTCTCAGCTTGATCGACCATCAAGAGAAGAAGTATATGAGAGGCTGGCTACTCTACAACAAGTTAATGACCAGCCATACTACCACTACTTTGGTATGGCTCCAGCTTCTTCTCCATGGCCTGGTACTTGGAGGCCTCTCAAGTTCATCATCGATCCTGTCACTAAGAAGTGTGTGATGCAGAATGTCCCTGATTCGCCAGTACAATCTAATTCTTCAGCTTCTTCCTCACCATCTTCTTCATCTGATGGTGATGCTGATAAAGGTGCTGGTAAGGGCGAGCCAGTCACTCATGCTAATGTGACTGGTTCCAAAGACACACTAGTGGATCTCACTAATGATACTGATAATGATGCTGACAAGGATACCAGTGGTTCTAAACCTTCAGGTGAAGGTAAAAATGATGGTGATCGTGGTGATGAGTTAGATTCTGACCTTCCACCCCCACCACCCCACAGAGGTAATCCTATTGTCGCTGCTAGTAATCGCCCCTCAACCAGTAGTTTTGATCCTACTGAGGTGGCTGCTATTTCTACACTGGCTGTTTATCGTACAGTAGCCAGAATCACACCAGATCTACAAAGAACCATCCACACTACTCTTGTTGATCGAATGACTGAAGCCATACGCAGAGCTGGGGATGTTACAACTTCCACTATTGAAGCCCAGCTAAAACAAGTATGTGCTTTTGCTGATCTTGCGGTGGATGCCATTGTCCAATACCATGAAGAAGAGAAGGACCTAAAAAGGCAAATCATCTCTCACAATGAATACACTGATCATATTGCCCGTCTTCAAGCTGAACTTGATGCTGCTAATAGAAGGATTCTCTTTCTAAATGAGGAGAATAGGGTTTTAGAAGAGAGATTGGATTCGCAGGAACAACAAATGGCCACAATGGTTCCTGCCTCTGCTTATGTTCAAATGGTGGAGACTATGCAACGAATGGCTGCCCTATAAGCTGATGTTAGGGCCACTGTTGATCAAATGGCCATGGGTGTTGCAAGGAATGAAGTCAGAACTTCAAACCTATGTCTCAGGCAATATGGTGTAGATCCTGGTGCCCATCTATCTCCTGCTGATGCTGACTGGAACAACTTTGCCTATTCAGTTCCTGAATCAGATAGTGACCTTGATGCACAGGTCTCCCCTGCTCATCCTTCTGCCCCTGCTGATGACAAAAATGGAGAGAAGAAGTCGAAAAAGAGAAAACAATCTGAAGGGGAGCATGAGCATGAAAAGGCTCCAAAACAGCAAAGGAGGGATGGTGATGATGGTGGTGATGGTACTGGTCAAGGTTCTGGCACTAAGCCCAGCAACGCTCATACTGAAGTAGGTGTCCAGGCAACTGGTGAATCTCAACCCAGTGTTTCTGCCACATCTGTTGATGATATTGGTTCTGGCAGTAAGCCCAGTGATGTGTCTGAACTGGCTTTAGCTGAATCTTTTGCTGTCTCTCAAACTATTAAATGAAAAATGAAAAGAAAACTAGAGAGGCATCAGAAGAGACAGCAGGAACTAGATGCTACTTTCAATGCTAAATTTGAGGCATTTGCTGCTCTGAAACAACACAAAATTGAGCATGTACGATCCCTCAATCCTAAAAAGCGTGAAATTCATAATGAACTTCTCAGCATTGCTGAACACAAAAGGGCTGCTTTGAAAAGAAATGCTAAGTTCATGGTGAAATATGATAGAAAGAAAGCAAAGTTGTATGCTGAGCTAGTAGACAGAATTAAGAAGATGACTCCTGAAGAGATAAAAGATTACTTAGCTTCTACTGAGTCAGGAGGGGTTAGAGCTGATGTTTTCATGAAATGGCAAGATGCAATGATAGAAACCAGCCAATCCTCTCGACCATCATCTTTCGCTCATCCAGCTGTACATCAACAGCTAGCAGACATCATCAACCTTGATGAGGATGAATTAGCTGAGGGGGAGCACTTAGCAATTGTTCCCTATCTGCCTCCACAAGAACCAGTATCAACACAAGAACCATCAGCTGAACCTATGCCAATCGATAAACACAGGGTAAAATCTACTCCTAGGGACAACCATCCCCTAAGGAAAGGACCCATATTTGAGGCAGCTGATGAAGATACTGCGACAGTTGTGCCAGCTGATACTGATCAGTCAGCTGGTACCGAAGACACAGCAAGGAGTGCTGTGATTGAAGACCCATCCAGTAGTGTGCTGCTGGGTGTAACAAGTGTTGTAGACCCAGCTAAACAAGATGCTGATACTGTTGATCCTGCTGATTTCATAGTATGGGGTAGAGGAGATCATCTATTTGTTCAATCACCTATCTCTGCCCGGACTCTTGCTTATTTTAACAGGACGTAGGATGAACGTATTGATCAATACTCAGTAAGTTCTTCTGGCATAGCAGAATCAATCATGTATCCTCCATCTTCCCCAAAATGTCATGATAAACACACAACTTGGGAAGATGATTCAGTTGCACGAGGTGAGCCAGATCTAAGAAGGATGAATCCAGATGAAAGAGAGGCTTACAGGCTGAAGATCACTGTACCTGAATTGCTTGAGCAAAGACAAGCATCTATTTCTAAAAGGATACGCCAAGTTAGATTACTGCATCATCCACTTAATCAGCCATTCTATATCACTGCCTTGACTTATGGCATTGAAATTGGTGTGTATCTAAATAACAGTGCTCAAAGGCTACATACTGATGAAGAGAAAGCTCAATTTCATGAGACTCGGCAACTGGATATGGATCTAAGGCAATATCTTGATGCCCTTAAAACTGTTGAGGGCAGGAAGATGATTGAAACAGCTAAATCCCTGAACATCACTGCTAGTGACTATCTTTCGGGTCTACAAGTTAAAAGGCAAAGAAGGGAGGATGCTGATGCTGAACTTGCTGAGAGGCTAAGGCTTTAGGAAGAAGAAGCTAAGTTCACTGCTGATAGAAAGCAAGAGGCTGAGTCCCTCAAGTTAGCCAAAGCTATTGTTAAAGAACATGACAAGGCATTCGATAAACTAGAAGCTGCTGAGAAAGCACCTGCTGATGCTCCTATAGAAACTGAACGTACAATAGAATTATCTGATCATTACTATAGGAGCAGATATGGTGATTTGCTAATCAGAAGATCAAATCCAAGCAAGATCATCAAGGTGCACAAAGGCACAAAAAGGGCTTTCTCTATCAGCAGAGAAGGTAATGTTCAGGAAAGAATTGACTACACTGAACTGAGAACCTTAGGGTTCAGTGAATGGATGGAGATACTGCGGTACTTTATTGGCAAAGGTAAAAGTAGTATCAAAGATACACTAAAACCGGAACATCAAGAGCTCTTCAACAAAGCAGTAAAGTATGGGAATGCACCAGTAGTGAATGTAGAAAAGTTCTTTCTCAAAAGCCTAAAGGTAAGAAATCTACTAGTGAAGGCCCACACAGAAGAGATCCCATCATTCTACCTCCTCAAATTCCAGTATTCGACCCTGCTGAAGTGCCTTACTTATTTCCTGAAGCCTGGGCAGCCCTCAAAGTTAAAGAAGAAGAGCTATCTGAAGATGAACGAGATAAAGATAAAGATAAAGAGAGATAGCCTTCTAGTGCTCAATTTGCATCTTTTAATTATTTCATATTTCATTATGATATTTTGTAATTATTGCATATACTCTGTTGTAATGAAAATGAAATGAGTTTATCTTCATAATCTTATCAAGTTATAAGATATAGATAACTCAGCAAAATCCACAAGCGGGTCCTATAAGGCAACAAGGACCACCCTAGGCCATATGTAGCGGTGAGGTTCGTATATAGTGCACGCTATCCTTCGATTATAACCTTCACATTATGTCTAAGTCATAATCTAAGTTATTATATTATATTTATTATTGACCTAGTATTTATTTAAATCATACTTTTAATAAAAGTATTTATAATTATCTTATAATTATTTATTTATAATGTATTAATAATATATTACTATGGTTATTTCTATTATTTATAATTAACATTTAATTATTATAAAATAACTAAAGTATTTTAATAAGTTATAATGTAAGTATTTATTAATAATGTACTATTATTATTAACTTATATTATAAACATTATACTTATTATTTATCCCCTTTTAAATTCATTTTTAATTATAAATAATATTCTAATAAATACAAAAATTATTTTTTATAAATCCCTACACTATTCTAATAGTTTCTAAAAAGTTTATTATTATTTTTTATTTTTTACATAATTACTATCTTTTTATTTATTTTAAATATAGTCGAATAAATAGTAAATATAGATTAAATAACTATAAATATATATAAATCAAATTTCAATTCTATTAACTTTTAATAACTAAATATATTCTGTAAAAATTATTTTTAGTATTTTTATGTGCTTAAATAATTTAATTCCAAAATATATACATATATATACATCGAATACATTATATAATGAAAATAATTGTTATATTGATCATAATAATATATAAAAATATATTTTAGCTTATAATATTAATAATAAGTGTTTTTATAAGTAAATATTTAATTATTATATTTATTTGTTATTTATTCCATTATTTAATGATTTTCGGTTCATAAAAGTATTATTAATCTATATAAATTCTAATTTAATTTTTATAAATTATGTACTGACCTAAATAATTAAGTTTAATATCATAATTTTCTGGAAAAATAATTGTATAATTTAAATAACCTTTTTCCTATTTTTTTATAAATATATGCGTATACTGTATATATATATATATATATATATATATATATATATATATATATATATATATATATATATATATATATATATATATATATATATATATATATATATATATATATATATATATATATGTATATGCACTTTTTTAGGGGGAAGTAATTTTTTTTCGTTTTTTTGAAAAAACTTTGTTCACGAACATTATAGATTAGATGAACATATGAACATTTAAAAAGACACTTTGTGATGAATGTCATTATTTTGGCGGGAAAATGCTCGAAGAAAAAAATAAAAACATTCAATGCATTGAATGTTTTGCTGCTGAGTTTTTTTTAAGAGGTTAGATATTAGGGTTTAGAAATTAGGATTTAGAATTTAAGGGGTTATAAATTAGGGTTTAGCTATTAGGGTTTAGAAATTAGGGTTTTGGGTTTAGAAATTAGTGTTTTGGGTTTAGAAATTAGGGTTTAGATTGAATATTTTAACACGAATGGTTTAGAGTTTAGGGTTTAGGATTTAGGGTTTAGGGTTGAGGGTTTACGGAGTAAACCCGAAAACCCTAAACCCTAAACCCTAAACCCTAAACTCTAAATTGAGCTAAATTCGAAAAAAACACTTCACACAAGATGAAAACAAAATGATGCAAATAAACTCAGTAGCAAAACATTCAATGCATTGAATGTTTTAATTTTTTTATTCGAGCATTTTCCCGCCAAAATAATGACATTCATCACAAAGTGTCGTTTTTAAATGTTCATATTATCATCTAATCTATAATGTTCGTGAACAAAGTTTTTTCAAAACATGAAAAAATAAAAAATAATAATTTGCTTCCCCATTCCCCCCTAAAAAGTGCTTTCCTCTTGATTATGACCCTATATATTTATATATATATATAATAAACTGTTTAGTTAATTAAAATATAAGAACGTATTATAAATCAGAAAAATTATTTTTCCTAGATCTTATATTAATTAGTAATAATTATCATGCAAAATATATAAATTAATTAACTCGATATATAATTATTATATATTTATATATAGTTCGACCGAGTAAAACACAAAAAAATTAATAAAAATTAGTAAATCAACTCATAAATCTGAAAAATTATTTTTTATAAAGCTTATTAATCATGTAGCTAATTATCATGTATTTAGAAAATTTTTATAAATTGCAAAACTATTTATTTGTTTTTGTTGTGTGTTTCAGCCGAAGAAAAGAAAGAAAAAGAAATCGAAAAAAAGAAAGAAAAAGAAGAAAAGAAATCTTACAATTTTTCTAGGGTTTTGAGAGCTCCAAATATTTGATGTGAAAAATAATGAGGGGGTCATGGCCTATTTATAGATTTAAAATACTTGGGGAGCAAGAAAATACATTTAATTTATTTTTTTCTCTTTTTTTTCGGCCGACATGCCAATACATATATATACTCATAATTATATTTTTATTTACATTTTATTTATATTAATATAGATTATATACATTTTAATACATAGTATATACATTTAATAATAATAACGTTATTATTATTATTAGATTTAGGGTTAGGGTTAGGATAATAAATGCGAATAATTAATTATAGTTCATTTAATACGAGTATTATGGTTAGTTTATTAAATTCGAGTATTAATTACTTCATTTAATATGTTCGGATAACAACCCTAATAATAATGTGCGAAACACCAATGAAACCCTAAGGGCATTTTAGTCATTACAGAGTGGAAAAATGAGGGTTGTTATAGTACCTCCCCGTTAATTTAAACTTCGTCCCGAAGTTTCAGGAAGACTTCTCAGCTGCATCAGCGATTGGAAAAAGATGAGGATATTTCTGCTTCATCTGGTCTTCACGTTCCCAGGTATACTCGGGGCCTCTTCGTGAATTCCAACGAATCTTAACAATATAAATAGAGCTCTGTTTCAAGCCTTTAACCTCATGATCCATAACCTCTATCAGTTCTTCAACGAAATGCATTTTATCATCAATGCGGATATCATCCAATGGAATAACAAGCGTGTCATCAGCAAGACACTTTTTAAGATTCGAGACATGAAATACGTCATGAACATTATTAAGCTCAGTGGGTAATTCTAATCGATACTCCACAGGACCAATTCTTTCAATAATCTTGAATGTTCCAACATAACGTGGACTTAATTTGCTTCGTTTACCAAAACGAACGATGCCCTTCCAAGGAGATACTTTCAACATGACTTTATCACCAACTTAGAATTCTAAATCTTTTCGACAATTATCAGCATAGCTCTTCTGTCGGCTGCGGGCAGTCTCTAATCATTTCTTAATCTGAACGATCTTTTAGGTAGTTTCATGAATAATTTCAGGACCAGTTAACTGTATGTACTCTAATTCATCCCAGCATAATGGGGATCTACATTTTCGTCCGTATAAGGCTTCAAAAGGTGCAGCCTCAATACATGAGTGATAGCTGTTGGTATATGAAAGTTCAGCAAAAGGAAAGTGTCTATCCCAACCTTTGCCGAAATCGATAGCATAAGCACGTAGCATATCTTCCAACGTTTGAATGGTTCGTGTACTTTGACCATCAGTTTGCGGATGATAAGCTGTACTCATGCCGAGTTTAGTTCCAAGAGCAGATTGTAATGTTTTCCAAAATCTAGAAATAAATCGACTGTCGCGATAAAAAATGATTGAGATAGGAACTCCATGACGTGAGACAATCTCTTTGATATAGAGTTGTGATAATTTCTCCATCTTGTCAATTTCCTTGATAGGTAAGAAATGTGCAGATTTAGTAAGACGATCCACTATGACCCAAATTGTATCGTTGCCGTTTGAAGTCTTGGGAAACTTAGTAACGAAGTCCATAGTGATGCATTCCCACTTCCACTGCGGAATATCCGGCTGTTGAAGTAAATCAGACGGCTTTTGATGCTCGGCCTTACCTTTCAAACAAGTAAGGCACTTGCTCACATACTCAGCAATCTCAGACTTTAGATTAGGCTACCAATAAAACTCTTTCACATCGTGATACATTTTACTGGATGCCGAGCGAATAGAATACCTAGTCTTATGTGCTTCATCAAAGACTAGTTCTCAAAGATTTCCGAAAATTGGGACCCAGATTCGGTTATTGAAATATCTTGTTCTGTTTCCCTTGAGTTCAAGTTTCTTTTCGAGACCCTTCAGTCCCTCAAGCTGGCAATTCTCTTCCCTCAATGCCTCAAGTTGTGCCACACGAATTTGTGATGTAAGATTCGTACGAATACGTATATTTAAAGCTCGGAATCAAATTGGTTTAGCACAATCCTTCCTACTAAGGGAGTCGGCAACTACATTCGCCTTGCCAGGATGATATCGTAGTTCACAATCATAGTCATTTAATAACTCAATCCAACGCCTCTGCCTCATGTTTAATTTCTTCTGGTCAAAGATATGTTGGAGACTTTTATGATCGGTATACACCGTGATTTTAACCCCATAGAGGTAATGTCTCCACATCTTCAGTGCAAATACCACAGCTCCTAATTCCAGGTCATGTGTGGTATAGTTCTTCTCATGTTTCTTCAACTGTCTAGATGCATAGGCAATAACCTTTTTACGTTGCATCAAAACACATCCGAAACCTTGATTTGAGGCATCACAATAGACTACAAAATCTTCAGTACCTTTAGGTAATGATAGAATTGGGGCTGTGGTTAATTTATCCTTTGGAATCTTGAAAGCAGATTCCTGTTCTTCGGACCACTCAAATTTTTCCCCCTTATGAGTTAGCTTGGTAAGAGGTTTGGCTAGAATAGAAAAATCCTTGATAAACCTCCGATAATAACCAGCTAGTCCCAAAAACTGGCGAATATGTTTCGCACTCTTAGGCACTTCCCAGTTTTGAATAGCAGTGATTTTCGCCGGATCGACATGTATTCATTCACTATCAACTACGTGTCCGAGAAATTGCACAGTTCGCAGCCAAAATTCACATTTGGAGAACTTAGCATACATTTGTTCCTTCTTTAAGAGCTCTAGAATCAATCGCAGATGTTGCTCATACTCCTTCTTCTCTTGGAATAGATTAGAATGTCATCGATAAAGACGATCACGAATTTGTCAAGATAAGGCTTGCATACACGGTTCATAAGATCCATAAATATAGCAGGAGCATTGGTTAAACCTAAAGGCATGACAAGAAACTCATAATGTCCGTAACGAGTTCGAAGAGCAGTCTTAGAAACATCAGCTTCCTTGACTCTCAGTTGATGATAACCCGACCTAAGATCAATCTTCGAGTAGATACTTGATCCTTGCAGTTGGTCAAACAGGTCATCAATGCGCGGGAGTGGATAACGATTCTTGATGGTTAACTTGTTGAGTTCACGGTAATCAATACACATTCTCAACGTACCATCTTTCTTCTTGACAAAAGTACGGGTGCTGCCCACAGAGACGAACTAGTACGAATGAAACCTTTCTCCAAAAGTTCTTGGAGTTGGTTAGATAATTCCTTCATCTCTGATGAAGCTAAGCGGTATGGTGCCTTTGCAATACGTGCAGCACGTGGGGTCAAATCAATCTGATACTCAACCTGTCATTGGGGAGGGAGACCAGGGAGTTCTTCAGGAAATACTTCAGGAAAGTCTCTAACTATCGGTACATCTTCAATGCGTTTTTCTTCCGATTCGACTTCCTTAACATGAGCCAAGATGGCTTGGTATCCCTTCATTAGATACTTGTGGGTCTTGATGCAAGAGATGATGTTGAGTTTGGAACCACTCATCTCCCCTTGAACAATTAAGGTTTCCCCATTTTCAAGAGGTATGTTAATGGTTTTCTCATAACACATGATTGCAGCTCTTAATGGGCGTAACCAATCTATCCCTACAACTACATCAAAGCTCCCTAACTCGACTGGCAATAGGCCGATCTTAAAGTATTTGTCGGCTAAAATCATATCACATTTTTTTATACACATTGTCTACTTTCATAACCTTACCATTTGCTACTTCTACAAGAAGCTTAATTTCTAAGGCTTGTGTTTTTTCAGTGAATAAGGCACAAAACTCAGTAGACACGTAGCTTTTATCAGCACCAGAATTGAATAAAACAGTAACATAGAATTTGTTAACAAGAAACATACCCGTTATCACTTCATCATCATCACGAGCTTCTTCAACAGTCATCACAAACACCTGACTCTTAGCATTTCCCGTGTTACCCTTTTTCTTTGGACACTGGTTATGGAAATTCCCTTTCTCACCACAGTCATAGCATGTAGGAACAACTGCGTTGGCTTTGGTTGCAGGAGTATCCGTTGGAGGAACTGCAACTCTACAATTCTTGGCTATATGGCCAATCTTCTTACACTTGGTGCACTCAGCCTTGCACCACCCATAATGGTGTTTCTCATAACGCTTACAGAAAGGTTGTTTCCTAGAGTAACCTCCTTTTGAATTATCGGCAACTTTCTTATTCGAACCTTGGTTCAATCCTTGAGAAGATTCAAATTTCCTTTTGCCCTCATTTGTCTTAGCCTCGGCTTGTTTATTTGCCGCGACCTTTCTCCTCTTAGCCATCATGAGGTTCTGGGCCAATAGTATCACCGCATCTAAAGTTTCCTTACTAGCAGCAATAACATTTCCCTGAATGTCTTCAGGAAGACCTTCTATGTACCTCTCTATCTTCTTCTGTTCAGTTAGTACCATATCTGGGCACAAAGTAACCAACTCTATAAACCTGTTTGTATAGGCTTCAATGTCAGTTCCTTTTACCTTCAATTCCTAGAATTCAACTTCCAGCTTTTGAATTTGGTTTCGCGGACAGAATTTATATGTCATCATTCGTTTCAGAATAGGCCACGAGATGGCGTTTGCAGCATCTAGCCCTACCGTTTGGGCATATATGTTCCACCATGTTAGAGCTAAGCCACTTAGCATGTGAGTGACATACTTTACTCGGTCGACATCCGCACAGTTACAGATACGAAATATAGATTCGAGCTTTTTGAACCAACGAGTCAGTTCGACAGCTTCCTTACTCCCCTTAAAAGACAGAGGCTTGAAATTCATAAACTCCTTGGTACTGCAAGAAGTGGGAGGATTTCCTTGGTTGTTCCCTTGATGATTGTTATTGTTGCCTTGTGCGGCAGCCAACAGTTGTTGGAATTGTGCAGGAGTCAGAGAGACATTCGGGATATTGGTAGCACCTCGAGTTGATTGAGCCATCGTTCTTCAATACATAAATACAGTATTAGTCGAAGAGTTCATGGTGCTAATAAGTGATAAATGCACAAGGTCCACACAACATACACAAGATATAACCAAGCAGATACGAATAAATGTGATAGATGATAGGAATAACTGGATGTAATCAACATACTTGAATTAAACCATAAAACCACTAGTTTTACATGAATCAAAAATTAATGTAACTTAGGCATATGCCTTTACATAAATAACGGAAATGGAAATAAATGAGAATCCTAAGATCTAATCTTTCTTAGGTGACGGAGGCTTGAAATGATCCTTAATGTACCCCTTGAAGTACATTACAAACTTATCCAATTCCACCAGTGCGTAAGGTTGGCAGTCGAGCTCCCTCTCTTGCCTGGAAAACATCACGGAGAACTTGTCATATACTCTATTCACATCACTATTTGTGTAGTCGATGCGCTTCTCCATCAAAGCCAAGCGATCACGCAAAGTATCTCTCATAGTTTCAGTGCGACTCTGTAGATTCAGGATATCACATCGAACCATAGCATTTTCATACTCTACTCAGAAGACTTTGGCTTCTTGAATGAACTAGCATCATCAGTAGCGGGAGTCTCCGACTCCTTCCTCTTATGTGAGGGATTCTTGGTAACAGGAGGTTCAACTTCCTCCTCGGAATCATCTTCTAAATTGCATATAACTCCAAGACCATCATAAGCCGGATTAGCCTCTTCATTAGTTGATTCTTGAACTTCTTCCTCTTCTTCAGGTTCGGGCTCTTCCTCGGGTTTCCCCCTCGGAATTAACTTCACCTTCGATGTGTTCTTCAACCTCTTCATCATCACCCTCATCATCCCCATCATAGTCATCATGTGGCTCTTCCTTCACCGGTGAGTGTGGTGGAGTGGTAGGCGTGTAGACCGGTGATGCGGGAGGAGTAGCCGGTTGGTAAATTGGAGATGTTGATGGAGAAATGGGTCCATAAGCTGGAGTGTGAATGGATCTCTCCATATCAGATTCTTCGAAGTCAGAAATAACAATCGGGTTATGGCTCGACATCCTTAAAGAAAGGAAAGGAAGAAATCAGAATATTTCTAAGGTAGACGTAAAAGCACGGAAAGAAATAATAAGGAAAGGCACTAAAATATAAATAATGTGGACTCCAATGCATCAGCAAGCAAAGCAACATAAAGCAGCATATAAGTTATTCTTCACCTGAGACAAACATGCTTAAAAATGTCAACATAATGATTGAGTAAATATCATAGGTTTAATAATTATTAAGTTTTAGACCACAAGATTTATTTATACAAACATAAAAATATTCAATATGCCATGAGTTACAATATCGAGCTAAACATTAACCCCTGACACTGTACGGGTGTCGGTAATCATTATTATGTACCCCCTTGATGATCGGTCAATGGGTAGAGATGTCGCTCTCAATATGCCTACTCACAATAATTAAGCTTGCAGCATTTTAATTCAAGTAATTAACGATATTATAGTGGAGATTTGCATGTATAGATACAATCAATACAAGTTAACAATAGTCTCATGAAGTTGCATATCAAAAAGTTTAGGCACTTGTGTCTAAATTGTAAATCATTTAAAGCAAGCATGTGTCTCACCCCAAGATTTATAAAATACATTAAAATATGTAAAAGCGGGGCTATGAGTTCATCTTAGTAGCATAGAAGAGTTACTCCACAAGAGAAATGAATTGAACGGAAGAACGTGATCAAGATCTCAACCTAGAGATAGAATGTACGATCAGATATTGCCTAATATACATAAGTATAATAACTATACTAATGATAATGTTTTTCAAAAAGGAATTCCATTTTCGAAAAGTTACTATTCATGGAAAGTTTCAATTCATGAAAAGTTTCAATTCTTAGTAACTTCTAATTATAGAAAGTTCGGATTACAATCTTTAGCAAGACGTTTTACACCCTTACCCAAATCTCGTTGCTATCATACAAGTCACTCAGATGGTCAGTTGAAACCGGGCGCCCAGGATTCTTGACCAGAATCTATGTCTTGGCATTCGAAATCCACAAGCGGTTCCCATAAGGCAACAAGGACCACCCTAGGCCATATGTAGCGTTGAGGTTCGTATATAGTGCACGCTATCCTTCGATTATAACCTTCACATTATGTCTAAGTCATAATCTATGTTATTATATTATATTTATTATGACCTAGTATTTATTTAATTCATACTTTTAATAAAAGTATTTATAAATATCTTATAATTATTTATTAATAATGTATTAATAATATATTACTATGGTTAATGCTATTATTTATTATTAACATTTAATTATTATAAAATAACTAAAGTATTTTAATAAGTCATAATGTAAGTATTTATTAATAATGTACTATTATTATTATTAACTTATATTATAAACATTATACTTATTATTTATCCTTTTTTAAATTCATTTTTAATTATAAATAATATTCTAATAATTATAAAAATTATTTTTTTATAAATCCCTACACTATTCTAATAGTTTCTAAAAAGTTTATTATTATTTTTGATGTTTTACATTATTACTATATTTTTATTTATTTTAAATATATCCGAATAAATAGTAAATATAGATTAAATACCTATAAATATATAAAAATCAAATTTTCAATTCTATTAATTTTTAATAACTAAATATATTATGTAAAAATTATTTTTAGTATTTTTATGTGTTTAAATAATTAATTCCAAAATATATACATATATATACATCGAATACATTATATAATGAAAATAATTGTTATATTGATCATAATAATATATAAAAATATGTTTTAGCTTAGAGTATTAATAATAAGTGTTTTTATTAGTAAATATTTAATTATTATATTTAATTGTTATTTATTCCATTATTTAATGATTTTCGGTTCATAAAAGTATTATTAATCTATATAAATTCAAATTTAATTTTTATAAATTATGTACTGATGTAAATAATTAAGTTTAATATCATACTTTTCTGGAAAAATAATTGTATAATTTAATTAACCTTTTTCCTATTTTTTTAAATATATGTGTATACCGTGTGTATATATATATACATACATATATATATATATATATATATATATATATATATATATAATAAAATGTTTTAATTAATTAAAATATAAGAACATATTATAAATTAGAAAAATTATTTTTCCTAGATCTTATATTAATTAGTAATAATTATCATGCATAATATATAAATTAATTTACTTGATATATAATTATTATATATTTATATAAGTTCGGCCGAGTAAAACACAAACAAAATAATAAAAATTAGTAAATCATCTCATAAATCTGAAAAATTATTTTTTATAAAGCTTATTAATCATGTAGCTAATTATCATGTATTTAGAAAAATTTTATAAATTGCAAAACTATTTATTTTTTGTTGTTGTGTGTTTCAGCTAAAGAAAAGAAAGAAAAGAAATCAAAAAAAAAAAGAAAGAAAAAGAAGAAAAGAAATCTTACAATTTTTCTAGGGTTTTGAGAGCTCCAAAAATTTGATGTGAAAAATAATGAGGGCGTCATGGCCTATTTATAGATTTAAAATACTTGGGGAGTAAGAAAATACATTTAATTTATTTTTTTTCTATTTTTTTCCGCCAACATGCCCATACATATATAATTTTTTTTTATTTTTTAAATGGAACAATCTAGAATATCTTGTATTCTTGTATTTATTTATAATTACTTTTATTTATCATATACATATAATATGATATATATATATACATATATATATATATGTATATATATATATATATATATATATATATATATGTATATGTATATATATATATATATGTATATATATATATCTACTGATCAAATAATTTATAATAATAATATTAGATATATAAATATATTATATATATTTTAAATAGCCAAATCATGCACAATTATATATTATTTCATTTTTTTAATTCAATTAAATATCTAAAAATCATATACAAAATTTTTACCGACCTATTTAAGCATATTAATTAGTAGAAAAATTTAATAAAAAATTTCTATTATATTTTTGTATTTATTTCCTATTTATCTTCTCGGTTCATATGGAAACAAAGTTAATTATTTAATAAGTACTTATTAAACCCAATAATTATTTTATAATTTTCGTAGGTCTAGGTATATTATATAAACTTAGAAAATTTTTTATATAAATTTTGTTACTGGTTTTATATTTATTACGAATTTTTCATTATCTCTATGATTAAATAATACATAATTCGTATTTAATTATAAATAATATTCCAAAAATTACCAAAATTATTTTTATATGTTATAACACTGTTCTAAATAGTTCTCAATAAAGTATTACTGTTCTTAATATTTTAAATAATTTTTAACCCTTTTTTGCTTATATATACCGACCGGTAATTATATAAATAGAGAATACATACTTATAATGATATATAATTTAGGATTTTGACACAATTAATTATTATAAGTCAAATACATTCTGTAAAAATTATTTTTGCTAATTGTATATGTTTGGATTAATTAAATTTGATTTTATATACATATATTTTTTAATTTATAAAAAAATACATATACTAATTATAATTTCAAAACAATATTTTTCCAGGTTATGTTTATACGAAATAATCATTTTAGAAGCTTTAGGTTAATTATTTATGTGTTAATTAATTTATAATGTTTTAAATATCATAAAGAAGCCGATCGGGAAAAAAATAAATAGAAATCAAAAAAATACAAATAGAAAAAGATGGAGAACTTACAAATTTTATTAGGGTTTTAAGAGGCTCCAGAGATTTTATGGAAAAAAAATTATGAGGCTAAAGCATGTATTTATAGGATAAAAATACTTGAAGAGAAAGAAATCAGAATTTGAGTAAAAATACAATTCAATTTCCTTTTATAAAATTAAATTCCCTTTTTTTTCAACCAGCCCTTATATATATATATATATATAATAAGATATATATATATATATACATATATATATATATATATACATATATATATATATATATACATATATATACATATATATATATATATATCTTATCATTATCAAGAACATTTTAGACTTTGCAAATTTTACTTTTATTTTGATTAATTAAATTAATCCGAAATTTAATATATTAATTAAAAATTTTGGTATTTATATTTACAAATAATAATGATTTTAATTTAATTATAATTATTACCTTATAGTTTTATTAGTTTTATTCGAGCCACAACACTTTTTAAATAGTTATATTCATTATAAAGTTAATTATATAACTATATTTATAATCGCATAAATATTTATTACACAAAACATATACATTTTACGCATGTACACTTATATATACATATATATTATTTATACGTATTAATACATACTTATATATTTATAATATTAATAATAACAAATATTAGGGTTAGGGTTTAGTTCATTAAATACAAGTATTAATTATCACCATCATTTATTATAAACGGATGACAACCCTAAATCAAATACACAGAACAACCTAGTGAAACCCCAAGGGTATTTAAGTCATTACAGAATGGAAAAATGAGGGTTGTTATATTACCTCCCCGTTAATTTAAACTTTGTCTCGAAGTTTCAGGAAGACTTCTCAGATGCATCAGCGATTGGAAAACGATGAGGATATTTCCGTTTCATTTGGTATTCACGTTCCCAGGTATACTCGGGGCCTCTCCGCAAATTCCAACGGATCTTAACAATAGGAATAGTGCTTTGTTTCAAGCCTTTAACCTCACGATCTATAACCTCTATCGGTTCTTCAACGAAATGCATTTTATCATCAATGCGGATATCATCCAATGGAATAACGAGTGTGTCATCCACAAGACACTTTTTAAGATTCGATACATGAAATACGTCATGTACATTATTAAGCTCAGAGGGTAATTTTAATCGATACGCCACGGGACCAATTCTTTCAATAATCTTGAAAGGTCCAACATAACGCGGACTTAGTTTGCTTCGTTTACCAAAATGAACGACACCTTTCCAAGGGGATATTTCAACATGACTTTATCACCAACTTGAAATTTCTAAATCTTTCCGATGATTATCAACATAGCTCTTCTGTCGGTTGTGGGCAGTTTCTAATCGTTTCTTAATCTGAACGATCTTTTATGTAGCTTCATGAATGATTTCCGGACCAGTTAACTATCTGTCCTCTAATTCATCCCAGCATAATGGAGATCTACATTTTCGTCTGTATAAGGCTTCAAAAGGTGCAGCCTTAATACTTGAGTGATAGCTGTTGTTGTAAGAAAATTCAGCCAAAGGCAAATGTCTATCCCATCCTTTGCCAAAATCAATAACGCAAGCAAGTAGCATATCGTCCAATGTTTGAATGGTTTGTTCACTCTAACCATCAGTTTGCGGATGACAAGTAGTACTCTTGTCGGGTTGAGTTCCAAGAACAGATTGCAGAGATTTCCAATATCTAGAAGTAAATCAACTGTCACGATTAAAAATGATTGAAATAGGAACTCCATGACGCGAGATAACTTATTTAATATAGAGTTGTGACAATTTCTCCATCTTGTCGGTTTCCTTGAGCGGTAAGAAATGAGCTAATTTAATAAGACGATCCACTATGACCCAAATAGTATCATTGCCACTAGAAGTCTTGGGTAGCTTAGTAATAAAGTCCATAGTGATACACTCCCACTTCCACTGCGGAATATCCAGCTGTTGAAGTAAACCAGACGGCTTCTGATGCTCGGCATTAACTTTTAAACAAGTAAGACACTTACTCACATAATCGGCAATATTAGATTTCAAATTAGGCCACCAATAAAACTTCTTCATATCATGGTACATTCTACTAGAGCCTGGGTGATTAGAATACCTAGTCTTATGAGCTTCATCCAAGACTAGTTCTCGAAGATTTCCGAAAATTGGGACCCAGATTCGGTTATTGAAATACCTTGTTCCATTTCCCTTGAGTTCAAGTTACTTTTCGAGACCTTTAAGTCCCTCGAGTTGGACATTCTCTCCTTCAATTCCTCAAGTTGTGCTTCTCGGATTTGAGATGTAAGATTTGTATGAATACGTATATTTAAAGCTCGAACTCGGATCGGTTTGGCACGATCCTTTCTACTAAGGGCATCGGAAACTACATTCGCTTTACCTGGGGTGATATTTAAGCTCACAGTCGTATTCATTTAATAACTCGACCCAAAGAGTTTGTCTCATGTTTATTTGCTTCTGGTCAAAGATATGTTGAAGACTTTTATGATCGGTAAATACCGTGAATTTATACCCATAAAGGTAATGCCTCCACATCTTTAATGCAAATACCACGGCTCCTAATTCCAGGTCATGTGTGATATAGCTCTTCTCATATTTCTTTAACTGTCTAGATGCATAGGCGATGACCTTTTTACGTTGCATCAAAACACATCCGAAACCTTTATTTGAGGCATCACAATAGACTACAAAGTCATCGGTGCCATCAGTTAATGATAGAATCGGGGATGTGGTCAATTCATCCTTTAGAACCTTAAATGCAGATTCCTGTTCTTCGGACTACTCAAACTTCTTCCACTTATGAGTTAGCTTGGTGAGAGGTTTGGCTAGAATAAAAAAAAATCTTTAATAAATCTTCGGTAATAACCAGCAAGTCCCAAAAATTGGCGAATATGCTTCGCACTTCTAGGCACTTCCCAGTTTTGAATAGCGGTAATTTTTGCAGGATCGACATGTATTCCTTCACTATCAACTACATGCCCGATAAATTGTACGGTTCGCAGCCAAAATTCACACTGGGAGAATTTGGCATATAGATGTTCTTCCTTTAAGAGCTCTAGAATCAATCGCAAGTGTTGTTCATGCTCTTTCTCGCTCTTGAAATAGATTAAGATGTCATCGATGAAAACTATCACGAATTGGTCAAGATAAGATTTGCATACACAGTTCATAAGATCCATGAATACAGCAGGAGCATTGGTTAAACCAAAAGGCATGCCAAGAAACTCATAGTGTCCGTAATGAGTTCTGAAAGCAGTCTTAGAAACATCAGCTCCTTGACCCCCAGTTGCTGATAACCCGACCTAAGATCAATCTTCGAATAGATACTTGACCCTTGAAAATGGTCAAACAGGTCATCGATACGCAGGGGTGGATAACGATTCTTGATGGTTAGTTTGTTGAGTTCACGATAATCAATACACATCCTCAACGTGCCATCTTTCTTCTTGACAAAAAGAACGGGTGCTCCCCACGGAGACGAGCTAGGACGAATGAAACCCTTCTCCAAAAGTACTTGGAGTTGGTTGGATAATTCCTTCATCTCAGGTGGAGCTTAGCGGTATGGTGCCTTTGCAATAGGTGCAGCACCAGGAGTCAAATCAATTTGAAACTCAACCTGTCTTTGGGGAGGGAGGCCAGGTTGTTCTTCAGAAAATACTTGTGGTAAGTCTCTATCCACTGGTACATCTTCAATGCGGAAGTGGATAATTTTGGAAACGAAAGACATTTTGAGGCCTCAGATAATATGATATCCAAAGTTGATATTTTTAGTTTACAATAGAGGAATAAAGGAGTCAGGTAATGGTACACAGTAGACATAAGGTTGATCAGACCCTATCACTCTTAGGATCCATTAGAATTGTATGAATTATTATAATATAAGCACATTAATCAGGCGTTATTATACTATTCTAACTCATAATTCTATCACTCCATTAAGTTGCAATTTGGTAATCAACTTTCTACTAATGTCATTCTAGTCAATATTTATCTTGAGACAGAAGTTTCAACGGGAAATGAAATAAAAGAAGATAATAATAGCATTCATTCATTTAAAGAAAATAACCAGAGTATTACAAAAACTTAACGAAATCTTCTAAAGTATAGAAGTACTGAATGGTAACATAAAGACACTATGAAAATGAAAATTTTAAATGACTATGTAGTTGCAAAAACTCTTCCTCGTCTCTCTTCATCATTTTTCCCTCCGGGTATTAATGCTTGTGGTGGTCTACTCTTCCACATATAAGGCAAGTAGGAATAGTTGCATTAGCTTTGGTTGCAGAAGTATGAGCTGAGGGAATCGTAACTCTACAATTTTTGGCTATGTGATCCACTTTCTTACATTTGGGGCATACAGAAATATACCTCCCAATATGATGTTTCTCACACCTTTGGCAACGAGGAAAGGTCCCCTTATAGCGTTTGTCGGGTTCACCCTTAGAGTCTTTTTGCTCTATTGCTTCCCACTTCCTTTTAGCATCTTCTTTCCTCCCATGTTTGTCAATTAGCTGGTTTGCCATACAAATGGCTTCTAGCATGGTCCTTGGGTTTAAAACGGCGACGCCCCTTCGAAGGCCATCAGGTAACCCATTGATGTAGCATTGGATCCCTAGATACTCAGGAGTAATCATGTGAGGATTCATGGAAGCAAACCCTTGGAATCGGTTGGTGTAGTTTATGAGATCTGCATCCACCATCTCCATGTTCTCAAACTCAGGTCTTTCAGTACCCTTGTAGCTTGGAGGCTTGCAGTTTGAGAAATCCATGTATGAATAAGGGTTAGGGAGATTCTGTTGACCATTGTTGTGTTGATTGCCATTGCCATATTTGCTTTGAGCGGCAGCTAAGAGCATCTGAAATTGCTCGGCAGAGAGGGTGATGTTGGGAGTAGTGTTGTTGTTGTTTGGTTGTGCACCACGAGCCATTTCCTTCAATACATAAATAAAGTATTAGCTGAAGAGTTATGGTGCACAAAGTAACAACACCAATGGATAAGAAAAGGTAGTATAGGTTAGTTAGTGATAATGATGGTGAAGCAAGTGAGTAATTGGGTATGCGGACATATCCTTCAGTGTCAGATCCTTCAGTGTCTGAAATGATGACTGGGTGATGAATAGACATCCTAGAAAAAAGAGAAAGAGTACTATTCTTAGGCATGGTGTGAAGGCAAGATATAAGGAGAGCATAGTAAGGCAAGCATAGAAATGAGGATCGCACTTTAAACTAAGGCAAGAATATTGTCAAATAAGAAAAGCACTTAAACTAAGACAGGAAAGGTTATAGTCCTAATGATTGTTAAGGTACCTTAACCAGCACATAAGGCACACATATTATGCAATCCTGGTTCTCTATAACAACCTGGCTCTAATACCACTCTGTCATACCCCCAAATAGGGCCGGGGGTAAATATGACTTCACAAAATCTCAACAGAAGTATTTATAAGCGAGAACGACTCTAAATGAGACGTTTTATAAAAACAATAATTTTATTGCAGCTAAAAAAATAATGTTTTACATGATAAAACCCAAATGTAATTAATAATTGTCTAACAAATGCTAAGACATAAGTATGTAGACTCCAATGCATCAGCTAGCAAGGCAACATAGGGCAGCACATAAGCTAATCTTCACCTGAGACAAACATGCTTAAAAATATCAACACAATGGTTGAGTGAACATCATTGGTTTATATAATCAATAAGTTTAAACCACAAGATTTAGTTCAAAACATCAAAATATCAATATGCCATGAGTTATAATATCGAGATAAACATAAACCCCTGACACTGCGCGCATGTCGGTAATCATTATTATGTACCCCCTTGACGATCGGTCAATAGGTAGAGACGTCGCTCTCAATAGGCTTACTCACAATAATTAAGCTTGTAACATTTTAATTCCAGCAATTAACGATATTATGGTGGGGATTTGCATGTAAGAATACAAGTTAAAAAAAGTCTCACGAAGTTGCATATAAAAAAGTTTAGGCACTTGTGTCTAAATTGTAAATCATTTAAAAGTAAGCATGTGTCTCACCCCAAGATTTATAAAATACATTAAAATATGTAAAAGCGGGGCTATGAAGTTCACCTTAGAATAGCACAGCGAAAGATGAAGATAATTCCATGAACGAAATGAACGAGAGTATATGACCAGGTCTTCAACCTAGAGATATACTGACTTAAATCAGAAATTTGTCCATATAACAAATTAATATCCTAAGTGAACTTAAGAGTTATTTTACAAGTGTTTGTGTGTCTACCATAATCAAGTTTAGACCTTGTACAATTTATGCAAATCTCGATGCTATCAAATAAGTCCAGAATGACCAGATGTAACCGGGGGCCAGGACTCTTGATCAGAAATTATGTAATGACATTCGAGATCCACAACCTTATCCCATAATGACAACCTAAACATCATTCACTTATGACCGTAAGTAGTGGTGAAGTTTGTATAAGTCATACTTTCATCGGTATGATTATAGTATTCACTAGTCGGGTGTGTATATAAATACAACACTTAATAGTTTTCTTGTACATACACTTATAGTTCCTATACACATTATTTAAATGTTTTATTATTTAAATAATAGTTATATAAGTATATATTTGTTTAATTTGAGTTTATTATTTTTAATATTAAATATTAAATCATAATTTTTAACATTATCTTGTTACCTAACAAATAGATATCATTCAATTATATTATTATTTATTACCTTATTTATAAGATAAGTATTAATATATTATTTTATTAATCAAATATTATCCATAAATATCTAAATAATTATTTAAATACTTAGATAATTATTAAATTACATATTCCATGTTATCTACTGATCAAATAATTTATAATAATAATATTAGATTTACATATATATTATATATATTTTAAATAGCCAAATCATGCACAATTATACATTAATTCATTTTTTTAATTAAATTAAATATCTAAAAAGAATATACAACATTTTTATAGACTTAGTTAAGCATATTAATCAGTAGAAAAATTTAATAAAATATTTTTATTATGTTTTTGTATTTATTTCCTATTTATCTTCTCGGTTCATATGGAAACAAAGTTAATTATGTAATAAGCACTTATTCGACCCAATAATTATTTTTTATAATTTTTACAGGTCTAGGTATATTATATAAGCTTAGAAATGTTTTTATATAAATTTTATTTACGGTTTTATATTTATTACAAATTTTTCATTATTTCTATGATTAAATAATACATAATTCATATTTAATTATAAATAATATTCCAAATATTATCAAAATTATTTTTATATGTTACAACACTGTTCTAAATAGTTCTCAATAAATTATTACTATTTTTAATATTTTAAATAATTTTTAACCCTTTTTGCTTATATATACCGACCGGTAACTATATAAATAGAGAATAAATACTTATAATGATATATAATTTAGGATTTTGACTCAATTAATTATTAAATCAAATACATTCTATAAAAACTATTTTTACTAATTTTATATGTTTGGATTAATTAAATTCAATTTTATATACATATACTTCTTTTAATTTATAAAAAAATACATATACTGATTATAATTTTGAAAAAATATTTTTCTAGGTTATGTTTATACAAAATAATGATTTTAGAAGCTTTAGGTTAATTATTTATATGTTAAATTAATTTATACATATTTAAATATCATAAAGAAGCCGATCGGCGAAAAAAATAAAAAGAAATCGAAAAAATACAAAAACAAAAAGATTGAGAACTGACAAATTTTATTAAGGTTTTCAGAGGCTCCAGAGATTTTATGAAAAAAATTATGAGGCTAAAGCATGTATTTATAGGATAAAAATACTTGAAGAGAAAGAAATCACAATTTGAGTACAAATACAATTCAATTTTCTTTTATAAAATTAATTTCCCATATATTTTTTTTCTGCCAGCCCTTAATTATAAAGAAATAAATTTTTTTCATATCTTATCATTTTCAAGAACATTCTAGACTTTGCAAATTTTACTTTTATTTTAATTAATTAAATTAATCCAAAATTTAATATATTAATTAAAAATTTCGGTATTTATATTTACAAATAATAATAACGATTTTTATTTAATTATAATTATTACCTTATAATTTTATTAGTTTTATTCGAGCCACAACACGTTTTAAATAGTTATATTCGTTATAAAGTTAATTATATAACTATATTTATAGTCGCATAAATATTTATTACAAAAAACATATACATTTTACACATGTACACTTATATATACATATATATTATTTATACGTATTAATACATACTTATATATTTATTATATTAATAAAAACAAATATTAGGGTTAGGGTTTAGTTCATTAAATACAAGTATTAATTATCACCGTCATTTATTATAAATGGATAACAAACCTAAATCAAATACACAGAACAACCTAGTGAAACCCTAAGGGTATTTAAGTCATTACAGAACGAAATAATGAGGGTTGTTATACAGTGAATTGATTATCATAAATCACTGGGGTATTCATCTTTACTTCCCCAAATCTCTCCATTGTCATTCCCTGTGTACCTGGCACAAAAATATTTGCATTTCTGCAAGTGGTTTTAGCATCATGTATAAATAGATAGAAAAACCTCAAGCAAGGAACATAAGCACTCCTTGACTTATCCACTTGATCCTGTACCAGATCCCACAATAATTTAGCATAATCTGGAGGCTCTACTCTTGTAAAAGAGTAAAAGAGTTTTAGCATAGGGACTGTCATGCTATCAGATCCACTCTGTGTCATTAGAAAACATCAGTTGATGATCGAGAAGATCACATACCACCTGAAGTGTAAGAACTTCTTTTAGAACTTAGCAGGTGTAACCCGAGTATCTCCATTATATCCTAGTTGGAATATGGAAGTCAACATTTGTTTAGTAGCAGGAATAGCAGGAGCATTTTGTACAAGAGGAAGTTGAAAGATCCTCCTGAAATCAGCTTTTGTTATTCTCCTTAATCCCTGTACCCCTCTGAGCTCAAATTCAAATCGAGCAGGTTCTCCTTGTGGATTAGCAGCACTGGGTTGTGTAGCTTCAACAAACTTGATAGTTCTGTTGAGAAGTCTCAAGTCTGTATCAGGTACACTGACAGTTAAGCTTAAAGCAGGCCATAAAGTATGCCTCTCAAGAATTGCTAGCCAGTAATTTCCAGGAATGTTTGTCTCTGTGTTGATGAAATAATTGTTTACCATTTGACTATTTGAAATAAGAAATAGAAGACAAAAATATGTTATCACAAAGCACATATCTCTATCCTTATATCTTTGAAGTCCTTTGTATTTTTCAAATTTTATACTTTTTATGGATTTTTAAGTTATAAAAATCATTTATTCCATTTTATATACAAATACTTGATAATCATGATTAATAGATAAAATTTTATAATATGCAAAATTATCATGAATAATCAAATATGAAAAACATACTGAATCTAATCAACACTTAGACAATTTTCCAAAACACTTGATCAGATTCGGTAACCATGAAAAATCATAGATTCGGTAACCAAATCAGCATTTCTTTTCATATTGATGAACTAGAATAAGCATGCAAGTTTTTTAGAATAGAATCAAATAATTTTCAAAATACCAAATGCCAGAGTCGGTATCAAGCCAAAAACCAGATTCGGTATCTTTAAAATTCACACATTATCACTTAAACAAGCATATTCAGTCACATAATCTTTAGAACATAAACCAGTATCAATGTAAAGCACAAGAGATCAGATAAACATGTTAATTGAATGAACAGACTTGGAATTGTAGCAAGAACACACTTAGTATCTTTAGAATCTATCAAAACTTCAATTAATCATGCAATCAGACTCGGTCAATTGATAGATCAACTAATTTATATTAGAACGGTATTGATTTCATGTTAATTAACCAAATCAATCAGATTTAATCAAGGAATTAAGTTTTCAAACCCAGATTTGGTTTCTCAACATTTTTCAAAATTAAGTATCAAATTCCTGTTCTTTTTGATCTTTTCCGGTTTGTAATCTTTCATTTAACTCAAATCTATAACATGTTATCATAAACTTGATTAAAAATAGGAATTACCAAAGATTTGAAGTAAAAGTTGAACGGATTCGGTAGATTAGAGCAGATT